>NC_079422.1:15565532-15568032 GCF_026213295.1 Gadus chalcogrammus | reverse complement strand
CCCCCCCAGCACCACACGTCCGCCGGCGTGTTTACTTTATCTCGCTAAACGCGGGTCGTCTCCTTGGCAGCGGTGGCTGTCAGGGTGGCGTGCGTCCGAGGGGCCTCCAACGCCGTTACCCCCGACGCCATGATTTATGGGTGCCGGCATGGGGCTGCCAGTCTGGTTTTGGGGAAGAGGAGGCGGCTGGTGGGTGGGTGGGAGGTTGGATGGGGGGTGGGCTAGTTTGTCGTCCCTCAAAAGGAGACCCCCCCCCCCCCCCCACACACACACACACACCCCAGAGCGACCGAGCCGAGTCGCTTTGTCCGGCGCTGAGACAAACCAGAGCACGCCGTCTTAAAAGGAATCAAATTATTTCATCATGTGTGGAAATGAAAAAGGCGGCTGTAATTATTCCTAATTAGACCGACTCTCTCCCCCCCCTGCTCCCCCCGATCCCCCCCATCCCCGCATTGCTCCTTTTTCTTTTCCTCCTCCTCCTGCTGCCCTTGCTCTCGATCCCTCCATCGCCCGCTCAGTCGTTTCTTTTTCAAAGGTGAACTTCACTCTTTTTATTTTTTTTCTTGCTTCAAGAGGTTGGGGGACACTGGGCCAAATCAGAGCCGTCAAGGAAAAGAAGTAGGAAACAATTTTCTGTTCAATTTGAAAATTGATTAATTTGGGCTCTTGACGGCTCCTCCGGCTTTGATGCTCGGCCTCGGACGGGGGAGGGGAGGGGGGGAGGGGGAGGGGGCTGGGGGGGGGGGGGAGGGAGTGAGTGAGGGGGGTGGTCCGAAGCTGTTTGATGGCATCTTTACTTTAAAGCCGCATGTCAGCGCCGCGGTGTTGGCTCCAGCATGTGAAGGCTGTGTGTGTGTGTGTGTGTGTGTGTGTGTGTGTGTGTGTGTGTGTGTGTGTGTGTGTGTGTGTGTGTGTGTGTGTGTGTGTGTGTGTGTGTGTGTGTGTGTGTGTGTGTGTGTGTGTGTGTGTGTGTGTGTGTGTCCGTGTGTGTGTGTCTCTGCTGCTGTCCACGATGTGCACGTGTGAGGAGCAGTTTGCCGGTGGCTGAAGTGTTGAGCCTGTGGGACGGTTGAAGCTACCCGTGCCATACCTCCACACCGCTCGGCTCTGGTTAGCTGCTGTGGCTTAGCAGGCAGCCATCATGGAAAAATCTGCCCATTTCTCATCAACTATTTACATGTGTCTTTACCACACAGGTCCTGTAGTTTTAGTCGGGTGTAGCAATTTGCTAAGCAAATCCCCTTCTCGCCATTTACCTATCAAGGCAAGTGTGTGTGTGTGTGTGTGTGTGTGTGTGAGAAGGGGAAAAAGGGGGACTTAGCGTGCTTGGAGGTGGTGGAAGCAAATATTTTCTCTGGCGTTGCGGCGACAGAATGAAAACACTCCCGATACTGACATGTATTAGAAGTGAACAGGCGCAAATATTAGCAGTGCCTCACACTGGCAGAGAGGTGGGTGGGGGTTGTGGGGATATGTGTGTGTGTGGGGGGGGAGTAGGTGAGGGTGGTGTGGGCTTCTTACTAGGCTGCTGTGCCACTCTGCCCTGCTACTACTCTCTCAAAGCTGCCACAGTGTACGTAACTCACAGGTCTTCTGCACGTCGGTGATCAGTAATTGTTCATGTTCATGCTCCCACATCCAACAGTCTGGAAAGACATTGTGGTGCAACACACAAACACACACACACACACGCACGCAGTGCACACACACACACACACACACACACACACACACACACACACACACACACACACACACACACACACACACACACACACACACACACACACACACACACACACACACACACACACACACACACACACACACACACACACACACACACACACACACACACACACACACACACACTCAATCTAGAGATTGCTCCAGTAGTTCCGACTACACACCGAGGCATTTATTCAGATCCCCAGTTCAGGGAGATCGGTTTTCTCTCAGGTTGACAGCTACATTCAAGGGCACGGCAACAGTCGGCCCAAGTCAAACACACACTGCTGGTTCAAGGCAGAGAGTCTGGGCGAGACAGGGAGTCGGAAGAGAGAGGGGGAGAGAGAGAAGGAGAGTGAAAGGGGGAGAGAAAGAGAGATGGGGAGAGAAAGAGAGACAGAAAGGGGGAGAGAGGGGTAGAGAGAGATGGAAAAATGGGATGAGAGTGAGAGAGATATGCAGGGAGGGTCAAACATTGGTGATGGGGATGGCGGGGGGGGGGGGGAAACAACAAGTCTTGTTTGTCAGGGAGAGCGTGCGCGTTGCGAGAGAAGGAAATGTGACATAGCGCTGGAGGAGGTTTCTAAATCCATTTCCTCCTCTTGTCTGTCCACATCAGGCCCTGACTTATCGGCTGGTCCTCACTGTGCACTCCATTACAGAGCGGGAGGGGGGGGGCTGGGGCGCTGGGGAGGAGGAGGAGGAGAGAGTGGGGGTCTCTGGTTGGCTGGTGGTGCCACACATGCCCAGAATGATGCATCTCCTTTGA
>NC_079422.1:15533032-15560532 GCF_026213295.1 Gadus chalcogrammus | reverse complement strand
ACTGTGAAATATGAGCAGGTTTGGGGGAGGTAAGAACGAGAAACAGATTAGCTTTAGATTAGAATAGAGATGGAGGAGTTCGGAAAGAGGAGGGCAAAGAGTATGCCGTTGTGTGTGTGTGTGTGTGTGTGTGTGTGTGTGTGTGTGTGTGTGTGAGGTGTTCAGCGCGTGGGTTGATTACACATACACTCCCACTACTACTTAGTTTTCCTCTCCTATCTAGCGCGCTGGCGGAGATCGGACATCTTTGACCAACCCTCTGGGAGGCAGTAGCATATGCCCACGCACGACTTTCATTGTATAATGCACTCATTGCAACCCACACTAAACTTGCACTTGTGTTTGTGTGTGTGTGTTTACCTCTTTTATAGATATTCATGAATGGATGTGCAAAAACACAACACAAAAAGACGGGGTAGAATGAGATGAGATTGACCACTGTGTTACCAAGACCAATTCAAATGCATCGCCAGATGCAAACATATGTTGTTTTGTTTGCCTTTTGCGTTTGTTGGACCGGGCATTTTGCATATCTGTTTTTCCTGCTCGTGTCAGATAGGCCATCCCTGGTATCGGGTTCCATGCTGTTGGTTTATCCACCAACAGTTTGGATTTCATCAGTGGTTTACATGGGTGTCGGCCTTTATCTTCCCACCCATTCCCGTAGGGTCACGCAGACTGCACAAAACGAGACATCCACACAGAACCTTTTCTACCGGTACTCCTAATTTTTTTTACTACAAACTTTTAATTTGCCATGAAACTTAGCAGCACAATTGACAGACACGGGTGCATACAGTTACACTTCCTTGTATGTCCTACAGCTCTCCTGTCTCTTCCTCTCTGTCTTTCTGTCTCCCTCTCTTTCTCTCCCTCTACCTTATTTTGGCTCTCTTTCCTTGTGCCAGCGCTCTGCTGCATCTCGCGTGTCTTATTTTGTTAGCAACTCAAGTCTCTCTCATTATTTCACTATAAGCGTTGCTGCTTATTACAGCACCATTTTAATATGTATGTATAGAAGCAAACTCATTGTCCTTTTGAAAAAGCCCATGTTTGGGTCGGTGTCTCTTTTCAAATGTCTCCCATTTCCAACGTGCTTGTCGCCAAGCATTACATGTCAAGGGATATTTTCAAATGTTTTTTCCCCCTCCTTCTCCTCTCCTTTAAACCAATTTTTTTTCCAGTTTTCTTCTCCAATACAATCATGGAGGGCTTTCACTGTTTTTGAGCTCGGCTTCTGTATTATTTGCCCTTGAATAGTGCAAGCATACTTGAAGAAATATACTCTATTGATATCAACACATACACAGGTAGTATGCAGAGACACACTAAGGCTTCTCTTAAGCTATGTTGTTTTTAACACCAGCTATCCTATCTTCCATGGCATAGGCCAGAGGATAATGAGAAGAATTTCCCAAAATGCATGTCTGTGGCAACCATCTTAATGTGGCGTTGCGTTTCCTTCCACGAGTTGTTTTCGCGCTTCGTCGGCCAAACCTTGGACAGTTCAGGTTAGTCTGAGAAGTTTGGATTGGCCACAGTCTCCCTCTCTCTCTCTCTCTCTCTCTCTCTCTCTCTCTCTCTCTCTCTCTCTCTCTCTCTCTCTCTCTCTCGCTCTCCCGTGATCTCTCGCTGCCCCACCCATGGTGGCGTCTGCTTTGCTTTAAGAGGGTCGTCGGTCGATCTGCTGTGACACACGCGGTGGGCTCATCACGCAGGGCCTCCAATTTGCTCGGGGTTTCCGCCGCGCTCGTGTTACTTCAGATCTGTCACGGGACGGCGGTGACGTCGCCACGGCAAGACGCTCTGTGTTTAGTTTTCTCGCGGAGGAATGTGGCCGAGCAAGAGGTTCGAGGGATGATGAATACCGTGTGACAGACAACAGGGCCTGTTGTCGTCGGTGGACAAAAGCTGGCAGGTCCCGCGAGACAGATGCCTGCCTGCGCGTGTGTGTGTGTGTGTGTGTGCGTGCGGTGTGTGTGTGTGTGCGTGCGGTGTGTGCATGTGTGAGGGTGCGTTGTTCTGTGAGTTCTCACGAACAAGGATGCAAATGAATACGGGTTTTTCCATTGCAATGTCACTAAAAGTTTATTCTGAAACTATCTGTCTGTCTGTCTGTCTGTCTGTCTGTCTGTCTGTCTGTCTGTCTGTCTGTCTGTCTGTCTGTCTGTCTGTCTCTCTCTGTCTCTCTCTGTCTCTCTCTGTCTCTCTCGCTCTCTCTCTCTCTCTCTCTCTCTCTCTCTCTCTCTCTCTCTCTCTCTCTCTTCCCCCCCCCCCCCCCCCCCCCCTGTCCAATGCTCCCTCTGAGGTCAGCGCCCAGTGCTCTCTCTTTAGCAGCACGGTCGGCCTGGCTACAAAATGTCTCAATAGAGAGAAAAGGATGCGTTGCGTCCGTCCCGGATTTGAACTACGGCGCCTATTTGCAGTTTCTATTCTTTATTTGGTGTGTTGTAAAACAGGCAAAGCCCACACCGCTGTAGGATGGATTGTTTTCTCCCTTTCCCTTTCCTTTTCTATTTTATCTCATCACTGTCTTTCTCCGCGGGAGAACTCACTCCCCTTCCACAGATGTCGGCGAGTTGTTTAGCAAAAGCTCTCGCACGTCCCGCACCACTCAAACAAACTCAAACAAATTAGGGAGCGAGTCGCTGTCAGCCGTCTTAATGAGGGAATCAGAGCGGCTTCCATCCCTCTTGTTATTTGAAACGTCTCATGTTTACAGGCGGAAATAAGAGATCGTTTTACATATTGCGGGGAGAGGATGCAAACAGGGCTGCATGTTTTGTTGGTTGGTTTGTTTGTCTGTTTGTTTTGTTGTGTTTTTATTTTTTATTTATGTTTTTTAACAGACACTGTCAATTACCGCCAGTGCCAGAAGCCAGCCAGCCAGCTCTGCAGGAATACACAGTGATGTGGTGGCACTTTGACAGACTGGCTGGCTGGCTGGCTGGCTGGCTGGCTGGCTGACTGGGTGGCTTGGTCGTCTTCAGTAAACCTGTGAAATATGATTTACATCGAGAGCATGTTGTAGCAGCCCTAGCCCACGGTATGCATATTCTCCTATTGTTTGTGACAGTTGGTTGTACCGGTGCTGCAGGAGGGAGGTTGGGGGGGGGGGGGGAGCATACAACTTTGCATTTCAGTGGCTGAGCCCAGGGTCAGATGCACATCTGGTTGACTTGGAAGAAGAGGTGTGTATGTGTGTGTGTGTGTGTGTGTGTGTGTGTGCACCTTTTTATGCAAGATAAACTTGATCATAAATAGCAGCTGCACATACACGTGCACAAACAAACACACCCACATACACATACACACAAACTCACCTGTTGCTATGCTTTTCCTGCCTGTAAGTGCGCGTATAAGTAGCAGCTATGACACACACACGCAAATAAACCTACACACACACACACACACACACACACACACACACACACACACACACACACACACACACACACACACACACACACACACACACAGACGAAACTCGAGTACCGAGCGCCACACACCCACACAAGCCTGCACACACCTGCTACCGCCGCTGAAGATGTCCTGACAGTCGCAATGGGGAGAGAGGAGTTGAGATGCATAAAAAAACGCCTCAAAATCACACCTAACCAAAGCAAACAAACAAACAAGCCAGCAGTTTAATTTACCTGACAGTACCGCCGCCCCCCCCCCCCCCAAACCCCCATCCACCCGCTCCATTAGCATGCTACGCCTGTGATGGAGTGAAGCTCCCGCGGAACAGCGGGGTAATGAAAAGCGATGGTCCTATCTGCGGTTCACTGTAAGTACAGGGGATTGTGCGCTCTCGCCAGTCACAAGCTATCGCTCCCAGCACTGCACTGCACTGCTCCAGTCCCGCGCTGGGCTGTGGTGGCAAAACGCATCGGAGGAGACGGGAAGAGGGAAAACAGACAGACTAGGGGGAAGAATATCTAATACTTCCGTATTAATGAATGGATATTACCAATTTTTGTGTTGGCGGTTGGGTTGAAAATACGAACCAACCGAAAGAGCAATTGTTTTGTGTAAATTGGTAACGGCCGTCGTGTTGACTTTCTCTCAAAGTCGCTGTCGTTTGGACACAACTTGAACCGTTTATGAAACTCGCACGACAATTCACATACAATACTTATGAGCAAATAACTGCATTAATTAGAGTTCTCCGTTTTGGCTGTTTATTTATAAGTTTGTATGAATGCGTAATAACGCTTTTGATGGATATTAGGATAGCCGGTTAAATTCCACATGGTATATGCACCTGACATGCATCTATATTTAGTGTGTGTGTGTGTGTGTGTGTGTGTGTGTGTGTGTGTGTGTGTGTGTGTGTGTGTGTGTGTGTGTGTGTGTGTGTGTGTGTGTGTGTGTGTGTGTGTGTGTGTGTGTTTCATGTGGCTCTGTCTTGGCTCCAGTGGTCTGGTTCTCATGTAAAAGGATAGCATCTCCCCATAACAGATCAATAAGAAGAAATATTTCTAGAAACTCTGGAACCCCATCTCCTACACAGCTGTGTACATCTCTCTTCCCCTCTTTATTTCTCTCTCTCTCTCTCTCTCTCTCTCTCTCTCTCTCTCTCTCTCTCTCTCTCTCTCTCTCTCTCTCTCTCTCTCTCTCTCTCTCTCTCTCTCTCTCTCTCTCTCTCTCTCTCTCTCTCTCTCTCTCTCTCTCTCTCTGTTGGTCTCAAGTATGTATGTGTACATACAGTAGTTATAAATGTATCTCATTGGTTTTAAATATTTTTGCGATTACTAATTACTACAATTAGTAAGATCAGCTTTCTTCCTTATGCTGGGTGTTCTGGAAGAAAAATGCTTACAAGGAACCCCCACCCCTGAATTTAATGTATTCATAAATGTAATTATAGTGACGACTATTTGGGTTATTTGATCAAATTAAATGATTTAACCTTACATTATTTACTTATTTTTCTTTCTGTTTTCAAGACGTCTTCCCCACAATTAATTGACTATAATGAATCAATAAATACCTTTTCTTAAGTTAATTACAGTTGCCATCCTTATCGCTCCACTCCTAACTGACCACTTCGATCTCTGCGTCTGAATTGGTCCCATCATTTTTGCCTAGGAAGCAAAATCTCACAAAGCATTTTTTTGTATCCGTTCCAGATACATCGATGTCTGACATATAGGTACCTGGGTGTGTGCACATGCCAACACGCTTGGCCACCCATAACTACAACTCACACACAAACACAAACCAACACACAGACACAGACGAAGACACTGACACACACAGACACACAGACACAGACACACACATACACACACACACTGAAACACACACAGACTGACATGCACGCACGTTTGTACTCTGGTTGTAAATCGTCCTAAATGGATAAAGCCTCATATAATTGATGGTGGCAGACATGATTATATCTCATGTATTTTTGTACGTTGGACACATTTCGCATTCGGTGCGAAATGTGGGAGCCGGTAGTCATTAGTGAGCGGGGGGATACGTGGCACCATGCCTCCCCGCCGGACCACTGTGAGTGGGCCGCTAGTGGATGGCACGGTGCGGCCGCCGAGTTCAACCAAGAACGGACAAAATGTCCGCCTCACTGTTTTGATAACGAGAAGAAGAAAGTAAAAACAACATGAGGAAGGGGTTAGCCAAACCAAGCCAAGATTGTTTGAGAAAATCCACTGCAACCCCGACCCCCTCGTCCATCTGCCCGTATGGGTGCCGGTGTTATTGTGGAGTAATTGAGGGATCTGTCACTTCGCTTTGTGCTTTCTGTCTTACCATGGATAGCGTTGCATTTTAGCCCAAGCTAATTTGTACCTCCTGTTGAAATGTCTTCATATTTAAGAAAAAAACACACAAAATCATGCACTTGGCCCAATTCCCCTTTACTCAGGAGAATATCCAGACCTGTTCATGGTTTGCCCTCTCCCTCTCCCCCTGACACACACACTCACACGTCTTTGTGTGTGTGTGTGTGTGTGTGTGTGTGTGTGTGTGTGTGTGTGTGTGTGTGTGTGTGTGTGTGTGTGTGTGTGTGTGTGTGTGTGTGTGTGTGTGTGTGTGTGTGTGTGTGTGTGTGTGTGTTGCATATGATAGAGGGTGAACACATATATCTCAAGGTTGCTCTCCACTACAGACAGGTCCCATCCAGTTCTCTTTCCAACATCTCAAAGATAATTGTCAATAAAGTCCCCCCCTACCATACCTTACCCCTCCATTTGTTTCCCCATATTCTCTCTCTCTCTCTCTCTCTCTCTCTCTCTCTCTCTCTCTCTCTCTCTCTCTCTCTCTCTCTCTCTCTCTCTCTCTCTCTCTCTCTCTCTCTCTCTCTCTCTCTCTCTCTCTCTCTTCCCCCCCCCTCCCCTTGTCCTTCTCTTTTCATCTTGTGCCCGATGACTCCACCCTGACTGCCAAGTGTGCCCAGTATCACTACTAGGCACGTGTGTTATTTTCCGACCCTCCTAACCCCATACCACCCCCCCCCCCCCCCCCACCCCCCCACCCCTGATGCTCATTCTCAGAGCGTGCCGGAGCCGTGTCACAATTTGTGGGGGAGTTGTGATGCCTGGATGTCTCCTGTCCGGGCCCATCTCGTCGCGGGGCCGGGCGGCGCCTGTGCGTTGTGAGCTGCGCTGCCGGGCCGCGGGTCAGCCTTCACGGCCCATTAGTGTCGGCGCCGCGCTCCGGTCACAAGTTGTCGGGAGCGCTTATCGTGAAGATCAACAGCGATCAGTCTCGCGCGTGCATACACACACACACACACACACACACACACACACACACACACACACACACACACACACACACACACACACACACACACACACACACACACACACACACACACACACACACACACACACACACTTCACCAACCCTTAAAACACCCAACACCATCCCCCCCCCCACCCCCGAAACTGCACTTCACTCCCCCCTTATCTACTCTGCCTCCCTCCCATTTGCTCCCCTCTCTCTGTCTCTCTCTCTCACTCTCTTTTCGCTCTCTCCCTCTGACCCTCCCCCCCCCCCCCCCCTTGTCCTTACCCGCTGCCCACTGCCTCTCTTCTTCTTCCATCTGTCTCCCTCAACCCTTTCCCCAGCCCCTCCTCCTTTTTCTCTCCCCCATTCGCCCTCTCCCCTTTTGGCATTCCACACCCTCCCTCATCCCCACCTCCAGTCCCCTTCGCTGATGTGTGTGTGTGTGCGTGTGTGTGTGTGTGTGTGTGTGTGTGTGTGTGTGTGTGTCTGTCTGTGCGTCTTTTCGTTGACTGTCCTTCCGTCTATCGCTCATACCACTACATCACCTCGCTCATGATCCACTGGTTCCATCTCTCTCTCTATCTCGTTCTCGCTCGTTCGCTCTCTCCCTCTCATCTCTTTCCCCCTCATCCTCCCCTCTCCCCTCTATTCTAGGTAATTCCTGTCTGTCTGTATTATATGACATCTGTCTCTTGCCCCCTTCCCCCTCTCTCAATGATACTCCACCAACATGCTCCCTATCTACCCCCCCCCCCCCCCTCCTCCAGCACCACCACCACCACCAGCAGCAGCAGCTTCTCTCCATCGTGTCTCTGTATGCCGTCAGGGCTCGTCTGTGGCTTGCGCTGAGTCGCGTCATGTTTGGCCTGTCAGACGGGGGGCTGGGGGGCTGGGGGCCGGGTGGTGGATGGTGGTGGATGGTGGTGGGGGGCTGGGCGGTGGGTGGTGTCAGTATCGGGAGCGGCTGGTTGGTGTGACAGCGCCGCAGGGGCCCGCTGGTTCCTGGCAGAGTGCAGCCGTCACCCCCGTGACACGCTCAGTGTCACCCATCTCCGCCCGTCTGGTGGCACGCCGTCCCCGGATCCTCTCTCTCTCTCTCTCTCTCTCTATCTCTCTCTCTCGCTCTCTGTCTCTCTCGCTCTCGCTCTCTGTCTCGCTCTCGCTCTCTGTCTCTCTCTCTCTCGCTCTCGCTCTCTGTCTCTCTCTCTCTCTCTCGCTCTCGCTCTCGCTCTCTATCTCTCTCTCTCGCTCTCTGTCTCTCTCGCTCTCGCTCTCTGTCTCGCTCTCGCTCTCTGTCTCTCTCTCTCTCGCTCTCGCTCTCTGTCTCTCTCTCTATCTCTCTCTCTCGCTCTCTGTCTCTCGCTCTCGCTCTCGCTCTCGCTCTCGCTCTCTGTCACTCTCTCTCTCTCTCTCTCTCGCTCTCGCTCTTGCTCTCGCTCTGTCTCTTTCTCTCTCCCTTTTCTCTGTCTCCGTTTCTCTCACCCTCACCAACCCGTGCCAGGCGCTGCTAGCCTTTTCACTGCCTCAGTCAGTCATTCAGCCAGCCAGTCAGCCAGTAACAGACTCACCCTGTACTCCTCTGTAATCAGAGAGAACATTCGTGAAGATACCACCACCAGAAAGCAAACGTAGTGGATGAGGCTAGTCAACGGCAACAACAACAACAACAACACATATTTAGGTTGCTGGTGGAATGGTTGAACAGGTGAATGAACGGAAGGATGAATGGACTGACAGATGGACGAACGTAAAGGGATGGATACACAGAGGGAGATAGAAAGATGAATGGTGGATAGAGAGATAGAGAGATAGCGGGGACACGGTGTGCGCGGCGGGAGTAAATATGTATGTGATTTAATCTAGCCTTGGCGAGTGTGCAGCAGTGACAAATGGACGCTCACCATGAAAACCCCCCATCCAAGAGACAGTATTAGTTTTTGCTTTAATTACCAGCCCCAGTAATGTTTCCTATCCATAACTGTCGACCGGCGAGAATGCAGTCTGGCAGAGGGGTGAGGGCCCTGTCTCATCTCTCAGTGGGCTTCCTGTCTTCTCCTCTCCCCCTCCATCCGTCTCTCCCCCTTTCCTCGCTCTCTCTCTCTCTCTCTCTCTCTCTCTCTCTCTCTCTCTCTCTCTCTCTCTCTCTCTCTCTCTCTCTCTCTCTCTCTCTCTCTCTCTCGCTCCCGCTCTCTACCTCTCCCTCCACCACCCATCTCCTCTGCACCCTGCGCATCTTTCATTTCAATATTTCAATATTTATGCCTCATCTCACAAAGTTCAAAGTCATAGTAAGGAGGCATAACTTTCTCCTGACTGGTCTACTGCGCGCTGCCCACCCCTCCCACCCTGCCTACAAACACACACACACACACACACACACACACACACACACACACACACACACACACACACACACACACACACACACACACACACACACACACACACACACACACACACACACACACACACAGAACATGTAGACTTACACAATGGGCTTTCCTGTGGCTGGGCCGTTCAGCTCTCGGTGGGTTATGGGCAGGGGGCAGTGACTCCGGGCGGGGGGGGTTGGGGTCTTCTGTCCACTACCCCCCCCCCACCCCCCCACCTGGGGGTGTGTGGCCAACACTGAGCAAGAGGGTCCCTGGGAACCTGGCCGAAGCCCACCCCCTACACCGTGGTGGCGTGGTGTTGCACGGCCTGCCATGGCCCGACCTGGGAGACAGCGGCGTGGCCGGGCGCGCACATAAATAACCACGGCGTCTGAAGGAGTCTGTCCTTAGCCATAAAGATTGGGGACGGCCACAGCCTTGTAATAGATTAGCCTAATTACCGCTTTCCTGAGTTGGGTTCATAGCGCGCACGTAGCCAGCCGGTCGTTCTAATAGCCATTATAGCGTCCTCTCTCAGCCCCCCCCGCCCCCGAAACACACATGTACACACACTCCACACACACCCACTTTGTCCGTAATGTAAAGTTGTAAAAAAAAAAAAAAAAAGCAAATGAAAAAAGAAAGAAAGAAAAGGTCGTCTTCATTTGCATGCAAGGCTTCATTAGAATATGCGAATATGCTAAGGACAGGAGCGGTCGCTTTGCATGCGCAGGTGATGAATGGCCGCCGCATCGCGGGGGTACGCGAGACGGAACCGTCTTCACCCTCATCTGCATAGCGCACGCTATTTACCTATTTATTTCTTGTGGTGACTTCGGAGCGCCGGCTCTCAGTCTCACGTGAACGAGGACCCAGTGGATCAGTCCGCCCCTTCTCCCCCCTTCCCTTCTCCCCCCCCCCTCCCCCCCCCCCCCCCCCCCCTCCCTCCTCCAGTCTAAATGCTGCTCCTCCACATGCAACGCTCAGCCTTGTTGTGCAAACAACATCCTCACAATGGCCGGAGAAAACCAGAAAGAGAACAAGTATTGTGTTTTCAGTGCGGTTCTCTGTCTTCGGTTGTTTAAACCCCGTGTTGTTTGCATTGTAGAGTTTATTTTTATTTTATGCTTCAACCTGTCAAGGTTTTGACCTAAACAAGGCAAAAAAAAAGTGACAAAATCTTATTCAAGCAGACGTGTCTTGGTGTGTTTGTTATGGAGGCTGATTCGCTGTTTGAGTGACAGCTGTCAAGTTTGTTTAGAGGACCAAGGTGAAGGGCTACTGAGAAACTTCAGTTCCCTCTCTCTCTCTCTTCTCCTCTCTCTCCCCTCTTTCTCTGTTCTCTCTCACTCTCTCCCTCTCTCGGTTGCCAGGGCAGCAGATGGTGGGTGTCAAGACAACGGCAACGATCGCCAAACAAAGACGTTCTTTGTTTGCATGCACACATTCCTGTGCGCGAGTGTGTATTCTTGTCTGAGAGGTATGCGAGTGTGAGAGTTTGGCTCCTGAGTGGGAGACAACAGCGTGTACAATAATTCCAGAACAGTGCATTGTGTGAAATGCCTAACCCGCGCTTTTTGCTCGCTGCTCAAAACCGCATTGTGCGCCATCCATAATTACCTCAAGTGAGTGGCCAAGCTGCAGGTAGCTCACTGTAACCGAGCCAGCAGCACGGCGACAACACACGTGACACAGAGACAAACACACACAAACACACAAGCGCATTCGGCGTGTCCCTCAAAACAGTTATCGTGGGTGTGTGAAGTTAAATTCTTGCGCCAGCTTCCTCCTCCTCCTCCTCCTCGCGCATCAACCGACGTGGCTGCCCGGAGACTTAATAAGCCACTCTTTGATAGAATCACTGAATATTAGATTTAGCGGCGCGGCGGTGTATTTTCTCCTCCGTGCGTTGCGCGACCTTAGCCGCCCTTCAGCGAGCGCGGGGATAATGAGAGTGGTAGCCAGCAAGACAGGCCGCTGCTGAGCCAGACAGGCAGGCAGGCCTGACATCCTAGACATCCCGTCCTATGCCCTTCATTCAGCCGGGCCGCGGGTTGGGGCGGGGGGCGAGATGGGGAGGATGGGGTGGGGAAGGGTGCACGTCAATACGGAGGGCTTATGTTTTATGGATTATTTCCTTTAGCAAAACTAGTGCAGGAGTAACAAAACTCCCTCCATGTCATGCTCGTTCAGGGCTTGTGTGTCAGTGTGTGTGTGTTTGTGTGTGTTGTGTGTGTTGTGTGCATTTACAAGATCAATTGCGAAAAACAACAAGGAGGCGGCTGATAATGGCTGTTGTATTTCTCTTTTTATTGCCCATTTCATACGTATTATTTAACTTTCCTTTCACTCGCTGTACCTTGAAGTACATCTCCCCTACTCATGATGGGCTCCACCGGGGCCCAGTTTCTCTTGAAACCGTTCGCATCTTTAAATGAGTTTGTCCTTGACATGTGTCTGGGTGGAAGAGTTGGCTTAATACTGAGACAAAATATGTGTGAAATTTCACGCTTAGAACCAGTAACACACATTGAAGTATTTGTGCGTGTTAAATATATATAATACATATTCATTGCATATTTTTGAACAATTGACTCCATTGTATTTAGATGGTTAACATTTGTCTCTCCCCTCCATGAATCCATCTCTCATGTGCACCCCTCCCCTCCCCCACCAACCTCTCTTTTATTTTCATACTTAATTTGTTCTCGGAGGACGTAGGGATCCAGCAGACAGTAAACAGACAGAATAAATCATGCTTGGGTCTGTGTTCCAGGCCTCACCAGGCCTACTGTTGTTCTGTATCCCCAGGAGGCCTCGGGGGGTGTGTGTGTGTGTGTGTGTGTGTGTGTGGGGGGGGGGCCCGGCAGTACAAGGGGTCCTGAACGTAGCCCCCTTCGATCTCACTGGACGGCTCTCGGGGCTATGAGGCTCCCCCAGTCTTATATGGCACATAGAGGGTTATGGGGTAGGGGAAGTGTGTGTGTGTGTGTGTGTGTGTGTGTGTGTGTGTGTGTGTGTGTGTGTGTGTGTGTGTGTGTGTGTGTGTGTGTGTGTGTGTGTGTGGTTCCCTCAATTAGCCTGCATTTAGCCTTAGCCTTGGGATCTATAGCTTGACTTAGGGTAGCTTTGTCCAGCCTAATGAGTCCAGCGTGGTGAAAACGGTCACTTATTGATTTTCACTGTTTGGTTTTTAGTCTTTGAGGCGTTGGAACCGGCTTCGGAAAGCGAAAGGCAGATTCACAAATGAGCCCCGTTTGAAAGCCCTAACTACGCTTTCTTTTTTTATTTGTTGTTGCATACCGCCTTTACCTATAGAAAAGGCTTAATAATATCATTACTACAAAGAACACAAATGGGATGTCTTTTTTTCCTTCTCCCCTCCCCGTTCGCTGGCATGGAGCAGTCTCTCTTTGTGTACGGCGAACACACCTGAAGAGGCGGTCTAAACATCGGGGGAAACCAGCGTTACAAATTACTGTACATCATAGAAATTGTGCAGCAAGCTTTTTAAAATACCAGCGCTGCCAGTGAGCTGCTTTGTAATTTATCCCTTCTCGGCTGTTAGCGCCGCCGCGCGCTGATTTATTTGGTTTAAGAGAAGTTTTGTTTAGAGAGATAATGAGCAGGACTCTTTAATGATTTAACACGGCACTGTGGAACGGAGAAGGGGGGAGACTGGGGGAGAGTCGGGGAGGAGAGGGGGGGGCACCGTGCACATATATTTTTCATATCTTTAACTGCACTGTGGAGAGGAATGGGAAAGAAAGAAAAAACGGAGAGAAGGAGATGCATTTGTAACAGCAGCTAACAGCCTTTAACAACCAGCATTTTTGATTAATTTTGCTTCTTCCTCATGTGAGACCAAGCTGTTTTTTTTCTCCCTCTCTCACTGTCTCGACCAATCCCCCTCCCCCCCCCACACACACACCAATGGTATTTTATTTACCATGGTATGTAATTCATTGGAAATTATTTCTCTGTACGTTTTCTGTCCTCAGAGCATAACGTATCTCTGCTGTTTTTATGCCTGTTTTTTCTTCCTATCCATAAATGTACGGCCTGTTTTATGCTGATTCCACACAATCCGCCTGCGTTTATGAATCTATTTTGGAACGTGGCACAGCCACTTGTACAACTGTCTGCCTCTTGCTCCTCATAAACCAAACGCTTTTATCTTGACACAAAGTACTATATTCTCATTCCTCCTTCTGGTTCAGCACTTTGCTCTGCCGCCCCTCCCTCCCGCCCCCTTCTCCCCACCACTGTTTTGCAGGATTTAAATCCCAAATTAAAACAGTTAATTAGAAAATATAATGAAGCTGAGTAGCATATTATGCAAACATCCTTATGACGCTCAGAGCGGCCCGCTTCGGAACATTAAAACTGCCACCAGCACATTAGCGATGATGATATCAATAATAGATCACTTCATCAATTGGCATTCTCTTGAAGATGGAAATGGGCTGTCGGGGGGTTGGGGGGGGGGGTGGGGGGTGAATCTGTGTTTTATCATCATTATTATTATTTTTCCTTAACCAACTCCGCCGTCTCCTACACAGACACACACCCACACACTCGCGCACTCGCGCGCACACACACACACACACCAAGGCAACCCTCCTGGCATGGAAAGTTTAGTCTCACATTAGGGGTGCGCTCTGGGTAAGTTCAGGTGGAACTCCCCCCACCTCCAAACGGCGGTTTAATGGGGCGCTGTGCGGCGGAGCCCGGAACAGCCCGGCGGGGGCGCACGCAGCCGTGGATGGGGACGGCGACTCAATCAATCCGTCAGGCCCCATCACCTGCCTCATCTGATGATCCAAACCACTGAGAGATCCCAATGAGAGAGAGGGACGGAGAGGCACGGAGGGAGAGATGGGTAGAGGGGCGGTGGGAGAGGGAGAGAGGTTTATTTTTATTTTTTATATCTACCTCTCTCTTGAGGGCACGGACTAACGCACAAACATGCACACACGCACCCACTCATGCACACCCACACACATACTAATGGATACACACACGGTGTGTGCACGTGGAGCGCGTTCTTAGTGAGTTGCGTCCGTTTCGGTGACAGCCTCAGAGATGATCGGCCGTCAAGGATACGTTTAGTCTGTTTTCTTTTTATTTATATAACTTTCATCAAGATCTTCTCAGAATAGATTAGATGCTCCGGCATGAGAGTGAAAAAAAAAATCAATACCATCGTGTTTTCCTTTTTTTTTTTTTTCATATCCCTCCCAATATCTGTTACATTATGGAATGGCTCTATAAGCACGTCTCCCAGACGCCAGCTTGGTATTGATGCCTAGTCGGCCCTTCCCTCCATCAAAACCAGTTGACAGCTATGTAAACTGGATCTGCCTTGCATCTCTCTCACTATCTCTGTCTGTCTCTGTCTGTCTCTGTCTGTCTCTGTCTGTCTCTGTCTGTCTCTGTATCTCTCTCTCTCTCTCTCTTTCTCTCTCTCTCTCTCTCTCTCTCTCTCTCTCTCTCTCTCTCTCTCTCTCTCTCTCTCTCTCTCTCTCTCTCTCTCTCTCTCTCTCTCTCTCTCTCTCTCTCTCTCTCCGCACATTGTGCAGATTACATTACACTTTCCCTTTTTTCACCCTCTCCCATACCAATATGTTCCTCTTGCGTCCCATCTCTCCATCAGCGAGACAGGTCGTTTTAGTTGTTTCCCTTTGGACATATATTTTCCCCACCAATCACTAATTCCGGTCGTTCCTGAGCAATCTATAGTAGCGCTTTGCTCTGACGGTACCCGTCAGTCAGTGTGGAAGTCTCCCCTTTTTTTTTCCATGTCTTTCTGCCGCACTTGTCAATCTAACCTACTGACTGACTGACTGACTGACTGCTGGCTCTCATGTCGGCTGGCTGTCTCGGCACTGCAGGCACCTGTCAGGCAACTAGTCAGGCTCTGTTCTTCTGTCACTTCACCTGTCTGTCAAACGCTCCCAGATTAGACACGCCGGCTCTACCTGCCAGCTCCCTCGCCCGCCGCCGCGGGCGAGGGAGATGAGCTGAAAGGAGTAGCATCGATACGATCCAAGCGGCCTCTGATTGCTGACCAGCCCAGTGGAGGATTAACTCAAAAAGTTATATCTGGGTTGGATTGGGTCTTTGGGTGGGAGTTCCTTTGGTGGCTTTCATGCATGTTCCCCCAATGCCAGGAAGGTCGGGAGCATGGACAGCAGGCATACCATGCTCGTCTTTCATAGATCCAGCAGGCTTTAGGACGCTGACGGAGGCCAGGGTGAGGGAGCTCGGGGCTGGAGACGTCTCGATGGGATGCGGGGGTTCAGGGGCACGGGTCTCGGAAGTGGAAACGCTGCCACAGAGCAGACGATGAAGACATGTAGGAAGCGAGCAGGGAGAGTCACCCATAGGTGCTCGGGGGGGGAAAAGCAGAAAAAGGCAAGAATAGGGGGAAAGGGGTGGGTTTGGGGGGGAAACAAAGGAGTGGTGAGAAGAGGGGAAGATGTGGGAGCTACAGGGCGCACACTAGGGCGCGCCTCTGGTGTGGGACAGGGTGGAAAAGTGGAAGATCGCCACAGAGTTGAAGGGGATGTGCAGAATGGAGTGAAAGAACAAAAAAGGGATAAAAGTGCGTGTGTGTGTGTGTGCGCGTATGTGTGTGTGTGTGCGTATGTGTGTGTGTGCGTGGGTGTGGTGATGGCAGGCGGAGTCAGTGAGGGATGGAGGGCGCTCCAGCTGTGACATTAAAGCAGCAGGTGGAGGCCATCATTAGGGACGGCGCGCTGAGGCACGATGAGCCCACACTCGCTCATCTCTTTCTAGGGCCCCTGGTGGACCCCCCTCGCTGCGCAGGGCCGGCCCGCGCACGGCTCCGCGAGCAGGCTCTGTGTGTGTGCGTGCCGTGTAGGGGCACACAGGTCTACACAATTGTCTTAATGTGCCTGTTTGTATGTTTGTACCGGCGCCTTCTTTCTTTGTGTGTGTGTCTGTGTGTGTGTGTGTGTGTGTGTGTGTGTGTGTGTGTGTGTGTGTGTGTGTGTGTGTGTGTGTGTGTGTGTGTGTGTGTGTGTGTGTGTGTGTGTGTGCGTGTGATCGGGCATCTGTGTCCTCAAAAGGAGCTGAAGCATGACCCCATAGCTCCAGAGTGCTCCCCCCTCCCCCTGCCTCAACGGCCCTCCCCGGTAGAGCTCATCTTTTCCCAGGATGCAGTGTTCTGCCTCCGCCTGGCGAAGGTTGAGTGGCTCCAGCATCTGCTGCCTCCGTCTCTCGCTCTGCTTAATGTTTCCTCAGCTACCGATTCCCTTCCTTTTACAACGCTCGCAACTTTCACCTGACTTCGGTCACACTTTAATTTTTCCCAGCTTATTTTTTTGAATTATTTTTAAACTAGTGTCTCACCATAAGTGGAGGTGCAACCGCTACTTGATTTTTCCCGTGGAGGGAGTCGATTCCCTCTCTCTTTGTGCTAACGGTAAATGTACCCACGACAGGAATGGTTCCGAGGGTTTAGGGATGTGTTAGGAGATCCATCGGCGGCCCGGAATCCATCGCAGGCCTTGTCCCCAACACAGCTCCCAGCATGCTTTGCGTCTACCTCTAAGGGGGCTATAGGGGGAAGGCGGGGGAGGGGGGGGGGAGGGGGGGGGGGTGGAGTTTGCGAGGCTCCAGGGCTTCGGATGGAAGCTTCCTTCAGAACCTCCGGTCTCTTCCGCCTCCTTGAGAAAGGGTGTATCCAGGGAACGCCATCAGGCAAATGAAGTTGTTTGTATCACATATTGACACGTTATCTCTCCATCGCCAGGCGGCAGGGAGAGAGGGAGGGAGGGAGAGAAAGAGAGAGATTGTAACTGTGGGTAATTGAGCCGTGTCTCCCGTGCTTATCGGCGAGGCTCGGGCGCGTCACGGGCCTAACGAGCTGTGGCGCGGCGATTAGTCTGAAGGGAGCGCCGAAAAAACCTAAAGCACCGGGAGCCTCTCCCCCGTTCCATTATGTCTTCCCTTTCTCCTCTCTTCTCTCCGTTCTTTGATGGGATGGATTTGATGAGGGTCCCCTGGAGAGGGCTGGCCCCGGCCCTATTAGCTGGATGCATAGGTGGTGGTGGTGGTAGGGGTGGGGGGGGTGGGGATGCCGGGGTACACAGAGGGTGCTGCTGTGGTTGAATGCCATGGCAGAGGAGATTCTGTAGCCGTAGTCATCAAGGCTCTGATGATGGCACCCCCTGGGCCGTGGGGGGGGGGGGGCATCCGGGCCCTGACCCTGACCTCACACCCACCCACCCGTTAGGGGTTGTGGGGGTTCAACATTCACATGCGCACACACTGATTATACGTCCGTCTTACCCGACACATCTGACACGTGTGCCTTTGGAGGTGAACTTCTGCTCATTGCGCCTATCAGTCTTTTGTTTGCATACATATAGTCATTATGAACAATGGGGGGGAGGGGGGTGTGTGTGTGTGTGTGTGTGTGTGGGGGGGTTAGATGTGTGCCAGGTGGCTCCATGGGGCATTGCCAGTCACGCACTAATGCCATGCTGAGAATAATCCAGTGAAGAAAAAGCAAGAGATGAGAATCTCACAACATGCCAGTTTGATTTGTAACCCTTGCTATCAAAGAATGCTAATTAAAATCATATTTTGCATATGTCTTGTCTTTCATGCGCATATGCAAATGTTGCCTTTCAGCACTCTGTAATTAGGTTTATGAAGGACAGCTGTAATACATAATTAACAGAAATGTTTGCAAGCTTGGTATATTTTTGCGAGTGTTGTTTTTAGCCCCCTCTTTCTCTCCACGTCTAAACGCCTCGACTTTAACAACCGCCCCGCAAAGTCGTCCAAGACGGTGTCACTCTCTCACATGTATTGATTCACTTTTTCGACTCTCCCCCTTCCCCCTCCCACCAATGTTGTCTTAATTAGACCGGTTTATTTATAGACGCCTCAGTCAGTCGGAAGGCGCCCGCAGTGGCCTTCTGCGATGACGTGTCGCATTTTGATCTCGCCTTTCACTCCCTCACCGTGTTAAGGCGGCTTTTAGTCACGCACTGGCTCCCAGTCAAACTCCCAGGCAGCGCTCGCGACGGACGGATGGATGGAGCCGGAGAGGGGGGGGGGTGAGCAGGAGCGCAAAACAGTGGAATGGGTTTGAATATTTATACTCGCGTGTTGGTTAGCGTCAGCCTAAGGGAACGCCCCGCGTGATGGATGGCACTCTGAGGCTGTGATGGGTTATGGGTGCCTGTGTGTGTGTGTGTGTGTGTGTGTGTGTGTGTGTGTGTGTGTGTGTGTGTGTGTGTGGGGGGGTGGGTGTGTGTGCCTGCGTGTGTGTGTGTGCATGCCCTCATTTCCGGACATAATAAAAAAGACAGTAGTGTAGGGCACGGACATAAATGGTGACATAATTAGCCTTGATGCACAACGCAAGGGGTCGGGTGACAATGGGGACCACCCTGACCTCCTTTGGTCCGCGTTCATGTTTGTGATCGTACCCCCCCTCTCACCAAAGCCCCTCCGATAAGGTTACCACCCGTCCATCTCTCATAATGCAAACAGATGGCCTCTGCTTAATGAGAAGGGATCAGGGGGATCAAAGATAGTGGCGATGGCCAGAGTAGTAGCAGAGTAGTAAGGTGGGGTAGAGCTTTTCGTCTTCTCGTGTTGGTAGATGCGTCTGACGCTCAATGCTCATCAAGTGGAAAGATTGAGATGGAGCGTCTTGACGGGCCTTTTCATTGTGTGTGTGTGCCTCGAGGTGTAGTAGTAGGGCAGCAATTTGCACACATAATGTTAACGGAATTCAGGGACATGTGTCAATGACATGTTAATGCAAACACAAACACATCTCCATATGGACTCACTCAGAGGTCTGTCAGGGCTCCTTTAGCCAGCGTATGTTAACTTGACTGATGACATTTAACAATACTAATTAATAAATGTTGATACATGACAATTATCTTCTGCAGTATTATTAATAGTAATATTAGGAGTGTTATAATCGTAGTAGCGCTGGTAGTAGTAATACTATAGTCTACGGAATTCGTATGTCTACATAACATCCTCCGAACCTTAGCTAAAGCTTATTAAAAATGTGTCATACTTTAACTCAATATCGCTGGCATTTAAAACCACAGCATCACCACCACCACCACCACCAACAGTGCTGTCTGAATGTCAGTGTTGCTGTGTTGTTCTGATCCACTGTTCCCTTGTGTGTGTTTCCTGTGCAGGTGGGCCTTTGTGATGAAGAAGCACTTGAGCACACACATGCTGGGCCGACACGGCATTGGACAGCGGAAAGAGAGGTAAGAGAGTTTTTCAGTACACAAGCACCTCTACTTGGAACTGCACCAACCATCTTGCTGCCTTGAATTGCCGGCTATTCGGGTGTCTGTACACACACACACACACACACACACACACACACACACACACACACACACACACACACACACACACACACACACACACACACACACACACACACACACACACACACACACACACACACACACACACACACACACACACACACACGTTGATAGAAAAAAATGGAAATGAAATCCCAGAAGCTCACGCCACGATCCGTTCCACTCAACAAATAAACCGAATTTGGATCCCGATATTATCACCGCACTTCTCTGTCCCGGGATTCCAACTTTTTTTGGCAAGTGGTTCAGCCTGCTACTTGCGGTTAACCCTTACGAAGAACCGGGGCATTTCAGTTCCCCCCCACCGGTAGACGTTTGTTTGATGGTGGATCGCCAGGGCAACCGACCTCGGCGGTCGACCGCCACATCCCCACGGAGACGAGCCGGCAGCGTAAATGTCAATGGCTCTCACTCATTCTGTCGCTCTCCCAGCTTCAAACATCTCTTTTATCTGTCACACTTGATTTGGGATAGTGGTTCGCTTTGCTTTTCTGCTCCCCTTCTCGAATTAAGGATGACTGATTCTGACTGTTCTGTTTTGGTGAGTGTGTGTGTGTGCGTGTGTGTGTGTGTGTGTGTGTGTGTGTGTCTTGATTGAATTGTGTTCCACTAGGCCCCGCCTATCGGGAACAAACCTGCTGTCCTTATGTCATTATGTTTGCGTGTGTTTGTGCGTGTGACTATATGAGTGTGTCTGTATGTGTGTGTGTATGTTTGTGTGTGGGTGCGCCCATGCTCCTGCCTGTGTGTGCGTTCCGAAGAAAACAGAAGTCCAAATGAAGTTTTGAAGCCCAGCCCCCCCACTCGACATGCCAAAACAAGGCGCTGAACACCTCTCAATCTGTCAGGCGTTTCGCTAAAATAGAAAACGGAGCGGTTTCACTTTCATTTTCCCTTGCAAAGAAACATATTGATGCTTCTGACAAGGCGCAGTATTAGACGTGACGAGTGGCCTCAGACGCGGAAGTGAGCGGGGCGTCCATATGCCTTCTAGCGACGCATAGGCATCACACACACAGCCCTACACACACACACACACACACAGATGCACAAAAATCCCTGCTGTCGGCTGCTCATCTGGATTAGATGGGGAGAAGTCCTCACATCCACTTCCGTTCCCTCGCTTTTCTGTCCTCCACATGGCGAGGGTAGTCTGTTCAGAACTGGAGAGTAGTGAGGGGGAGTAAAACTAAACGATTGATAAGCGCTTAACAGAAGCATTTTGTACTTTCGGCAGCGCTTGTGTTGCTTTCGGTTCAGAAGTGGCTTTGCTGGGGTACAATGGGTTTTCTCTGTGCTTCCTTGGCGCCTGAAGAACCTGCTGTCCTTGACGCGGCATCTGAAGGTTATAATTCACAGTCACGGTCAGAGGGGACATGCAGAAGTAAACACATAAACACGCATGCACAAAACTGATTATTACTATTAACAGATGTTTTAAGAGTGTGTGTCCGTGTGCGCATTTACCACAGCCCATGTGTGTCTGAGGTGACTCTACCCTCATAACTCTACGACTTGTGCTTATACACATGAATACCCACACACATGCACGCGCACATAAAAGCCACCTCAAATCATCGTTACTTCATGCGTCACAACCCTTTCTCTCTTTCTCATGTTTTTTGTCGCGCACACACACACACACACACACACACACACACACACACACACACACACACACACACACACACACACACACACACACACACACACACACACACACACACACACACACACACACACACACACACACACACACACACACACACACACACGCGTGCGCAAACTCCTTGAGGAGGCCACAAGGTATGCTCTATTTAAACCTGTGAAACACGGCGTCATCATTTTTCTGACAGTCCCGCAGACAAAATTTATCTCATCATTAATTAAGCATCATATTTCCAACACAGTGCTGCTTAATTAGCACAAGGTCACTGGGGAGGCCTTATTAAGTGGAACAAATTTGGGCAAGTGCAAGAGGGAGGTGTGGAGAGACACAGGCTGACTGAATGACTGGCTAGCTGGCTGAATGGCTGGCAGAGAGTCGGCGAGAGTGGGAGAGGTTAAGCGACACAGAGAGAGAGATAGTGAGGGGAAGAGGGAGCGAGAGGGAGAGAGCGCCAGGCAGACAGACACAACAAGGGGAAAAGGACAGAGCAGCAGAAAAAGAGAGAAAAAAGGCAACCGAGAGCAGAGCGATAAAAACAAAGGGCGGCATGGATATCCGTAGGCATGGTCATGTACGTGTGTGTTTATGTGTGTGTGTGTGTGTGTGTGTGTGTATGTGTGTGTGTGTGTGTGTGTGTGTGTGTACAAAAGGAGGTTTTTGGTCTCGTTTGACAGGGCTGGCCCAGTTGATTGATAACTGCACCAGTTTGAAAACCCAGACCTGGAGACTAGGGAGGTAGCTGGGGACAAGGGGAGGGAGGGAGGGAGAGTTGGGGGGGGGGGGGGGGGGGGTGCTGGGGGACGTTTTTTTGTTCTGGAAACTTGTGTGTGTGTGTGTCTGTGTTTGTGTGGTTGAGGAGGGCAGGAGCGAGCTCGCCAAAGGGAGAGTCGGGTTGGGTAGCGCAGGGGGGGTTGGGGGATAGGGTAGGAGAGGAGGGGGGTCCGGGGGGGGGGGGGGGGGGATAGGGGGCTGGGGAGAGCCAATTGCAAACATATGCTGTCTGGCGAGCGGCAAGGAGATAGATTGCAGTGGGACAGTGTCAGAGAGGCAGTTTCATCACCATCTCTGCGG
Source organism: Gadus chalcogrammus (assembly GCF_026213295.1). NCBI lineage: Eukaryota > Metazoa > Chordata > Actinopteri > Gadiformes > Gadidae > Gadus > Gadus chalcogrammus. Next base: position 15,538,255 of record NC_079422.1, on the reverse strand, counting down.
CCCCGCTCACCTGGTATTTTTAGAACACTGGGGAGATCTGTTAGTCAAAGGATGGGAGGAGAGGGAGGGAGGTGAGGAGGGAGGGAGGGGGGTGGTGGTGGTGGTGGGGGGGGGGGGGGGGGGGGGGAGTCGAGGGTTGGGGGCTAAGTCGACGTAGGTAATGCCAGATTCCACTTTAGCCGGGGCTTGGCCAACTGGGGGCCTCCAAACCCAGGGTATTTTGATGTGGAGTGGAGCTAACACGGAGGCGGTGGCAGCAGGGAAGAGACAAGGGGGAGACGGCGAGGGGGAATGTGGGGACAAGACCAGGCTGGGGGGCTGGTGGTGGGGGGGGGGGGGGGTGTTGGTGGTGGGGGGGGGGGGGGGGGGGGGGGTGTTGGTGGTGGTGGTGGGCAGAATGAGGTGACAAACTCCAGCCCCACCGCCCGACAGTTCTCTGGAAGGGAGGAGGAAGGGAAGAGAGGGGAAGAAGAGAGAGAGGGGGGGAAGAAAGTGAGAAGGATGGAAGGGGTAGAGACTGAGGAGGAGGAGGAGGAGGAGGAGGAGGAGGAGGAGGAGGAGGGCTGAACTGCTCTAAAGTGACACAACTGGGTCTCCCTCTCACTCACACCAGCTTCCTCTATGCAGGCGCAGGGGGGGAATTAAGGGGGTCTGTCCCTCATATGTGGATGTGGAATGTGTGAGTGTGTCTTAAGTGTATATGTGTGCGTTTGTTTGTGTGTTTTTTTTTGGTATTTTTATGAGTGAAGCTAATGAAGGTTTTCTGCATGTTTGTGTGTGTGTGTGTGTGTGCGTGCGGGTGGGTGGTGGAGGAGATATCCGGGGAAAACGGTGGGGGGGGGGGGGGGGGGCGACAGTCAAAGAAACAGTAAGTTGTGTGTGTGTTCACTCTCACCTTAAACAGTGTGTCTACCGGCACCTAAACCAACAGTTTAATAACGGGGGAGTGGTTTCTCCGCCCGTGTGATTGACAGCTGCGACCTTGCCTCAATTGAACGTAATTAGTCATTTCTGAAATGGCGCGAGACTCCGTGAGGCGCCTGACCTGTCCCACATATCTGTTTTCATAGGTAATTGTTAAAATACCCCCCCCACACACACACACACACACACACACACACACACACACACACACACACACACACACACACACACACACACACACACACACACACACACACACACACACGCGCACACACTATTTTTATGCTTGTAATAATAAACTGCTTGGACTAATCATCACTCATCACTCTCGGAGCGGGTAGCGCTGACAGCCGTAGGAGAACGATCTATTAGTTTAAGGGAGAGAAACTGGCTGATGGCGTGCAATTTGCACCGAATGTTTTTGGAGACTTTGAATCCTCAAAGTTGCACAAGTGGGTTTCTTTGGGGGGGGGGGGGGCAGAACTCTGACGTAGCTTAGCCCCTCAAGTGTGGTCCCTGGTTATTGTCCAGCATAAAGATGGCATTATTATCTCTGTCCTCAACACATTGCTGCTAATTTTCGACAAACAGGTCGGGCTCCGTTTATAAGAAAGGCATGGGGAAGCCGGAGCCAGAAATAGCGGTTTAGTGGATTTATGATTCATGGAGCACACGGGATGAGAATGTCCCTCACAGATCCTAGTGATTTTTCCATAGACTTAATGCTATCTCATAATGTTATGCGCTCAACGCAGTCCCCCTACCCACACACATTCTATTTCCAGTTCCATCTTATGAAGCCCTCCCACCCTCTAATGTACGTGCACTGCTGCGGTTGGGCATGGTGGAGTGTGTGAGTGTGTGTGTGTGTGTGCATGCCTGTGTGTGCATGTGCTGTAGTGTGTATATGTGTATGTGTCTGTATGTGTGTGTGAGTGTGTGTCGGCACGTTAACACGTTTGTTTGTGTGCGTGTCTGCATCCCTTTTTGTGTATGCATGTGCGTGCATGCATGGGTGTCTTTGTTGGTTGGTGAGTGTGTGTGTGTGTGTGTGTGTGTGTGTGTGTGTGTGTGTGTGTGTGTGTGTGTGTGTGTGTGTGTGTGTGTGTGTGTGTGTGTGTGTGTGTGTGTGTGTGTGTGTGTGTGGTAGGGCTGGTAGCGGAGCAGGTCATCTGGCTTGGCAGCAGCAGAGCCTGGGCTCAGAGCCCCAGCCCCTGCACCATGCGGTGCAGCCATATTGGAACAGGCGCGTGGGGGCCGGGACTAGCTAGGCTAGCCGTGCCCAACAGCAACAGGGCAGGGGCCAGTGCGGAAGACACCCCCTCTCTCCCGCCATGTTTGGCACCGGCGTGGTGGCAATATGGGCCCAACACACACAGTCCTGACTGTGCAGAAGGCACAAACACGCACACACACACACACACACACACACACACACACACACACACACACACACACACACACACACACACACACACACACACACACACACACACACACACACACACACACACACACACACACACACACACACACATATGCATGCATGCATGCAGGCACCCACACATATGCATTAACAAACACACACACACAAACACACTTATGCACACTAACATAGACATGCACGCACACCCGCACACACAGAAAATGGAGTTCATATGATTTTTGGGGGATTTTTTTGTGCGTTTTTTTACGTGTGTAGGTTTTGTACGTGTGTAGGCCCATATTGCCACAGTGTGTGTGTGTGTGTGTGTGTTTGTGCATCCGTATGCATGTGCGTGTGTGTGGGAAGGTTAGACGGTAAGACAGTGTGAGCGAAGGCAGGCAATGGGGTGAGAGCGAGCCAGCGAGCGGGAGAGAGTCGTGTGATAGTGAGATAAAGAGCAGATGAAGACAAGCAACCCCTGATTCATTAGAAAAATCCTTTCCCTTAATTATTGATAATTAATCTGCTCTTTAATCTTTCCCTTTCTTCCTTGCCTTATCTGCCTCTGTCAGCACTTTGTCTCCCTGCCTTGGCGTTGGATGGGAGGCCTGCTTCTCGTTTTATCTCCTTTTGAACCACCCAAGAGCAGCCAGCAGTCGATAACATTATCCGCCACCACTGCTGCGGTGTTACTGTAAGCGTCAAAGGGGTAAACTAAGGGAGAGGGCAGCAGGAACAGGGAGTCTTCCCATTAAAAATGAATACAAACTGACTAGCTGGATATTCTTAAATCTTTCTTTTATATTTTTGTGCTGTTGATTTTTTTGTATGAAAGAAATGAATTGTTGAATTGTATTATTGTATCATAGATCATTGCTCTTTCGGAATATTTCCGGAGCTACCTCATTGCCTCATTTATGGCTTGAGACTGTTGATAGCTGTCTTTATTACTTTAATCTATCGATTTATCTTTATTTTTTGCATAGAACAAGGTAATTATCCAAGTCTCCAATTAAATCCTACAGGATGTCTAAATGAGTGGGCAATTAGCGGGAGGCATTAACAACAACCATCGTTCTCAACACACTATAACATTTCTGCACCATAGCACACATACAACACCCAACGCAGTTTGTATCCCTGAATCTGTCATATGGTCATATACGACTGCGGTTTTTCCAGTGGTGTTGTTTGTGCAACAGCAAACACTGGTTAATGGTAGTGGCAATGCTAGGGTAACCACAGACCATTCTTCAACGCACACATGCACATAAACACACACAGACCTACCCACAACGACAAACAAGTGCGACACAAACATGCGACGCACACACACAACACAGACTTTTGTGTTCCTTGGTTTGTTTGAGTGGGAGGACAGCACCTCCCCTTATTTACCCTACTCAATATTTCATGACGAATGAATGCTTGCAGAATGAGGGATCACATTAATATTGCTGTTAAAATTAAGAAATAATTAAAATTTGTTAGTTTAAAAGCTATCGCAGTCGCAGTCTATAAAACTTTGATTACTGGAAAATTAGGTGCATTAAGTTTTTATGGCTTGGCCCACCGTGCTATCGCATGGGAATGGTTTTTATGCACTTGTCACGGGCACATGGTGCAGGGTTGTGTGTGTGTTTGGGGAAAAGGCTGACACGCTTTTATGTTAAAAAACATCCACCCTGTGTGGTTGTGCTCATCATTAGCCGCAGCGCAGTCCTTCTGCTTTCTCTGGCCGCACCCACAGGCGGGAGGTCCATAAATCTGGGGGGTCCGGTACATGTGGCGGTTGACTTGCGGCCAATGCATGAGCGCCCTCGCCACAGGTCATGGTCAACGAGCCGCGTGCCAGCCCACCCGGATCATACCCCAAAACCCGGGGAAACACAGAGACGAGTGGTGGCGGCGGCGTGGCCCACGGCCCACGGTCGCACGCCCTTGACTGCGAGCAGGACAAAGAGGAGCCACGGCCGTTTGTCTCGGGACGCGTCTCCGCCACCGCATCATCTCCGGCGCCGCTCAATCCGCTCAATATCGTTTACTTCTTAAGTGCGAAGTCCCTTTTCTGCCGGAACCCCGAGGCATTACTCAACGGGGGGAAGGAGGGGGGGGACGGGCGTGGTTCACCTTCATTGTGGTTTCACCTCCCATGGCTCAAAAAGCTGGGCCCACTTAGGACGCTGACGCAATCCGCTGGCCCCGTCGCTGACAGGCCGTGGACACTGTGCACAGCAGGATCGTGGGGATGAAATAGGGAAAAGGAAGAAAGTGAGACGCCGCCGGCCAGCTGCCTGTTATATCTTCATTTTATTTGTCTGTATTGAAACATCAAACTATCGAGGCAGGAATGGATGTTGCCAGGCACCGCTAATGAACCAATTAATCAATGAATTAGCCAAACCGCGATTGAATTAATGTGTTCTGGACGAGTTGCGCAGCAGTCACGGAGATCTCCCCGAGAAGGAGATTAAGTCCCAGCGAGCAGAACAGACACCGATCAACCGGGGCTTCCGTTATTAAGTTGGGCCCCGTCCTGAACTTGTGGCCCTTTTGCTTTCTCGTACGACCACGTCATAATGGACCAATGATTTGTGCACGCCGTTCTCCTTTAAAAAATATCCTTCCTCCCCACGCGTTATAGTGAGAAGGAGATGAATACAAATGTATGGAATATACATAAGTAGATGAATATGTATGTGGGCTGTGAATGGGGGGGGGGGGGGGGTGGGGAACTATATATGTCAAATCTGCATTTCTGTGGCTCGGGTTTCGTTGTCCAGTTTCGTACGCTCATTGTCACCAGACATTCAAGGTTTCATTATCCAGACCCCCCAGCCTTGGCCGCATGCCTTTCAGGATTCTAAGTTATT
>NC_079422.1:15508032-15530532 GCF_026213295.1 Gadus chalcogrammus | reverse complement strand
GGCTGCGTGGCGCCATATGCTACTGCCTTTACCCTCTCTCTCTCGCTCTATTTCTCTCGCTCTATCGCTCTCTCTCTCGCCCTCTCTCTCTTTCGCTCTCTCTCTCCCTCTCTCTCTCTCCCTCTCTCTCTCTCCCTCTCTCTCTCGCTCTCTCTCTCTCTCTCTCTCTCTCTCTCTCGCTCTCCTTCCTACAACAAACCGCCTCCAACAGATGCAGGCACGCCATAATTTCCATGGCTGAGTCGTGGCGGAGGAGTTAAAGTTGTGAATTAACATGTAGAAGCCATTACGGTGCGATGATGATACCCATCTGTGCCGTTCCTAGGTGCCACTTAGTAAAACTGTCGCCGTGACAATGGCAGTCACGGTAACAATGTGATGCTGGCTTCATCAACCCGTGGCCTGTGTGCGCGATCTTCCGTGGAGTGGCTCCTCTGATTTGAAGATTTATTTTGTGCGCAGAGTTTTTGACGGGGCAGTTGTTGCTGTTCTTCAGTACTGTGAAGTGTGTCTTGATGGGAACAATCCATTGATCGTTTTAGGCTTTCTGTTGATCAAGTGGTCACAGAATTGATTTGAACAATTTGCATGTTTTTGCATTTGTTTTTACACGTACAATGTGACAATCCCTTTACCCTACGCTGTCCTTCAACAAAGTGGGTGACATTACACGCCTCACTGGCGGACTTAGTTTTGTTATGCAAACGTAAGCAAAGTAGCATAAGTTTGGTTAATTTATTGTCCAATGCTGTATGAAAATGTCTGTCTGTGTACGTGGGTTTGCATGTGTATGCATACGTGTGCGTGTGTGTATGTCTGCATGCGATGTAACAAAGCATTGTCAGGAAAGCAATTAGCATCTCAACCCAGGACATGCTGGTAAACAGATCTGATGGTGTTGTGTATTGTTCCCATGTTGGGCTGCAGGAATCCTGTGGTACTAGTAGGCTGGGGATGTGGTAGGGGCTCTATGTGTTGGCCTTTGTCACGATTATTAATGGTCGTTTCACATTAACCTCAACATGCTAATAAACTTCCACAACGTCCCTTCTTGCCCAAATAACCCAGGTGATGAGGTTTGGCCTTGCACGTTTGTGTGCAATTGCAAGAGAGAGAGAGAGAGAGTGTGTGTGTGTGTGTGTGTGTGTGTGTGTGTGTGTGTGTGTGTGTGTGTGTGTGTGTGTGTGTGTGTGTGTGTGTGTGTGTGTGTGTGTGTGTGTGTGTGTGTGTGTGTGTGTGTGTGTGTGTGTGTTTGAGAGTGTGAGTGAGTGTGTGTGTGTGTGCGTGCCTGTGCGTGCAAGACACTTTCACCAGTGCGAACATGGCCACCATCAACACGATCACCTCAACAAACACATAAGCAGCCCCCCCCCCCCCTCTCCCTTCGCACACCCGGACCAAGATTAATGAAACTTCAACCGTTTTTAATTAGCACAGCTGCAGTCATCAATTACGGGCGCCCCACCTCAAATACAAATATTTTTATATTTGAGTAAAAAAAACACACACAAAAGCTGAACACAGTACAGTGATTGTCTGGGTGCCCCCCCACTCCCCCCCGCCAACACACACCTTCTATCACACTTAATGGCATTATAGTCTGTTTCGGGGGTCTCCTTTTGTATTTATGTCTATAAACTGCACAATATACAATGACAAGGACAGAACCATAACAACAGAACATAATGCATTACACCTATGGAGTTTTATAATGTGTGAATGGAAAGTCAAAGGTTTACATTGACTTTTTCTCACGCTTTTACAAATCCATGGGTCAGATTATCCGAACAGGTTTAACGTTTAGCCATCAAGTCTGGTGGGTCTGCTTGTTCTCAAACATATTCAAAGAGTAGCCCTCTTTATCACTTAGCTATGCGACTTAAGGTCTCACACACACACGCAGACACACACACACACACACACACACACACACACACACACACACACACACACACACACACACACACACACACACACACACACACACACACACACACACACACACTCACACTCACACACTAATGGTCTGCCTTAATGTATGTGTTGAGGTATTGTGAAAATAAGCCAGCCGCGCTCCTCTGGTGATGGAGCATAATCGGTGTGTGAGTGTGTTTTTGTGCGCGTCGGGCCGTCCGTTATGTGCGGCGCGCTGCAGGTGTGGCTGCGGAGCGGAGCGGGGAAGCGCGTTAATGAACAGGCATACCTGCGGCCCGCCGGAGCCATGCAGGTGGGCTGCCCTGTCTGTGGTCTGGTGGGCTGTACCGTGTCATAAAGAATACCAAATCACAACGGAGGACGAGAGAGGGAAACAACAGCGAGACAAAAGTCACCGTTATCCCCGACGCAGTATTCTCCCCAAGCCCTTCTACCTTTTGTTCTTTGTGCGTGTGCGTGTGCGTGTGTGTGTGTGTGTGTTCGTGTTCGTGTTCGAGTGTGTGTGTGTGTGTGTGTTCGAGTGTGTGTGTGCGTGTGTGTTCGAGTGTGTGTGCGTGAGTACTGCGTAGCCTTTTTGACTCCTTCATGGAGACTTATGTTAACGGTTACTTCAATACATTTAGTCATGAAGAATAATAAACTCCCTTCTATCTCATTAAGACACACACACAAAAGCAAAGCCCCGGTTGAAATGGATTTGATTTGCATGGAACAGCGTCTCCTGAGCGAGCGGGCCGCGCGGGGTGGGTCTCTGCAGTTACTCATGTTTGATGCTATTTGACTATGAGCAGCGGTAATAACAGAGCAAGTGAGGCAGCTTCGTGACTTTAACATGTGCAAGGCTCCTTTTTTGGGTGTGTTGGGGGGGCAGGAGAAAGTGGGTGCAGGTGGGGGGATGTGTGTGTTGTGGTGAGGCAAGAGACGTTTTATTTTTATGGCCGCACGCGTGGCGATGCACACACGCACACGCACAAGCACACGCACGCACACATATACATACACTCGCACACACACACTCTTATACACACACTCGCACAGACACACTCATGCACACACACACATACACAGATACACACACATGTTTGTATCCCCTCGGAGAGGGCTTGGGAAACTTCTTGAATATTTTATGAACCTAAGGAACCCCACCTCTGTCTCTCTGCCCTCCTCCACACACACACACACACACACACACACACACACACACACACACACACACACACACACACACACACACACACACACACACACACACACACACACACACACACACACACACACACACACACACACACACACACACAGGACACACAAGCGAGCGACACGTACACAAAAGCGCACAACAGAAATAATATTTTAAATGCAATCATTGTCAAGCCCAAACAATGTCATTTATCAAGGGAGCGTTTGGGACTGTATAATAAGTTTCACATTATTAATAACATTTTTCATCCTCTGTCAGCCCTATCTGATTTATGGCACGCGTTTGATCTAAGGTGATCATTGAATTACAATTTCTGTAATAAGAGAAAGGCTGGACCAGGTCTCTGCTTCTGCCCAGTGGAGCATGTGCACACACACACACACACACACACACACACACACACACACACACACACACACACACACACACACACACACACACACACACACACACACACACACACACACACACACACACACACACACACACACACACACACACACACACACACACAGGCCTGAAGCCACATCGCACGGTTATTATGCGAGACTCAAGACAAGACGCTGCCCGGGCTCAGTATTCTTACAGTAGCGCGCTGGCCGAGCGAGCCAATTTGCTAAACATCCGTGGGCTACACCAATGAGCCTGCTTACCTAATTTACAGAAAATACAGGGGGCTAGGTTAGGCGGCAAGGGGGGGTTGGACCGAGGCCCCTGTTAATTAGATAAGGAACAAAGCTCATTATTCTAAAATGATATTGAGCCAGGAGAGTACATAGGAGCGGCCGGGTGTGGGCCGTGGTAATGAGACGGGGACGCACACGGAGAGACGAGGTGCCCAATGATTAACAGTCACACCGCCCTTTGACGTATAGACTCCGGCTTCGATTTGTATCTTTATTTTTTTATTATGACGTGGTCACCGATGCACTTTATATCTACCTCTCTGTGTCTAATCAGAATCCAATTCGCAGGAAGCACTCCCAGCGCACTTCCTCCCGCAGTCCTCCCTGGTGCACCCACCCCCCACCCCACCCAGAAAACCGCCAGAGATGTTTAAGTGGTGGTTGCGGCACAAACCATTTGAAACTGACAACAATGCATAGAAAAGGTTTATTTTGAGGCAATTAGACAGTGCAACACACACTGACTATCAGCCCAGATCGGATGGAGTTGTTTGTTTAGTGTTTTTATCGAACAAAAAATCTTATTTTGAATTGTTACTTATTCGTACTTTATTTATTTGTGTATTTATATTTTTATATTTTAGTTAGTTTTTTTGTTCCTGGCTGCTTGGTCCGGCGCCACACCTCAAGCCCCCTGGGGGTGAGGAAGAGGATGCTGAGCTCTATGTTAGACAGAGGATGATCAGGTTGTGAAGGGTGGCTCTGGTTTTGGACGTCAGACCGCAGGAGGGGCCCGCTTCCCACCCAGACTCTCAGGCGACCGGCGGGCCCCCCCGAACTGCGATCAAACTCCCGCCTCAGCAGCGGCCAGTGTTGCCGTCGGATTTTAGTCACGCACTCCAAAAAAAAAGATAATTGGCTTCATCCCACTTTCTTTTCCCCTTCCTCCTAACCTTCTTCCACTCACTCCCCTGTCTGTATTTTTTTGCCCGCATAACGCAAAGACGTACGATCACGCTGGCGAGAAGAAGTAGAAAAAAGTCCAACATAAATATTTTCCCGGCACGGCAGCAGTGGCAGGTGAACCTAATGAAATTCCGCCGGTGTAATTTGATTTACGAGGCGCTAATGCGAGCAGATATTAGAGGGAGAAAAGCGACGATACGGCTCCTTTACGCTGTATTTAAGGGCTATCAGAGGCCTGATAAAGAGCGCTCCGTCCTCAGAGCCCAAGCCCCCGAGAGTTATTGTCGCCCAAATTCATATTGATAGTAATTCTTCCTGGCTCAATTTAGTGCCGGCAATATATAAATATGGAGATAATAGATAATTTTTGGTGCCTACTTCCGATCATGATGGTGATTTTGGAGACGAGGGATGGGGTGGGGGGGGGGGGGGAAAAGGAAAGAAAAAAAAGTGGGGGGAGGGGGGGCTGGAGGGGTGGGTTGGTGTTTGGGTGGCGGTGAAATGAGGAGGGGTTTCCAAAGCATCTGGGTGGCTGTAATCACAGCTGGAGTAGAGCTGGTGAAGGGGGTAAGGGGGAGGTTGGGTGTAGTATGTGTGTCAGGAGGAATAGGGGTGTCTGGGTGGGGTATGGGGGTGGGTGTGGGGGGCGTTTGACCTGCCAATGACACACAAATCAGACCCCTCTACCCCACCCTCCTCACACTTTTCCGGGGCAGCTTTTATCACTCTCTTGATTTGCAGTTTTTGAGTGAAAAAATGTTCTGATGAATAGAGGGAAATTCATAAAATCCATTATGACTCTAAATTAGTCGGGAAGGATCGCATCCAACACTCACTCACATGCACACTCACACTCAAACACACACTTGCACAAACACACACAAGCATGCATGGACATGCAAACACACACACATGCGCACACACACACACACGCACGCACACACATATTCGTAGTTCATTCCAAGCCCCTTGTACAGCATTGAGTTACATTGTTTTATTGGAATTTTTTTTTCTCCTCTGGTAATTTGAGCAAGTGTTCAAATGTGTGGCTTTGCATGCACAATATTTGGTGCATGTGTGTGTATATTTATATATGTGTGTTTGTGTGTGTGTATGTGTGCGCCCAGCCCAGGCGCGCCTACATGGGGTAACTTCCCATCCACACTTTTCGGCTCTGTGTGTGCATGTGCACATGCACTCTTTTGCGCACCTGCGTGTTTGTTTATACGTGTATTTTTTAAGTGTGTTTAGACCTCGTGAGCTATGGCGCACAATAAAAGCAGGCAATAACATGGCCTGCACAGGGGGGACCTGGCCTTTGTGGCCACAGAGAGCCTCCTTACCCCGCCTCCCTTCCCCTATACTGCCCCCGTCCCCCTCCCCCGCAGCCCCCTAAGTTATGGGCTGAATAACGGCGGAACAATATTAAGATAACATTTCCCGACTGTTTGTCGGGCGGAGGGCTCCTTCACCGCGCTTTCATCACGTCCACCGTGTTCATTAAATTGACAATTTGTATTTGGCCTACAGCGGGATAAACAGCGGCTTATCTGATGGGGCCTCTTCTTGTATCATTTATTTCATTATCTCTCTCTCTCTCTCTCTCTCTCTCTCTCTCTCTCTCTCTCTCTCTCTCTCTCTCTCTCTCTCTCTCTCTCTCTCTCTCTCTCTCTCTCTCTCTCTCTCTCTCTCTCTCCACCTTCCTCCCTGGATTGAAGGTAAATATAAATCTGAGGCAACATCTTTGTTCGCTGCTAGTGTTTATATTGCAGTCATATGCAGCAATGGACTCCTCTTTTCTCCTCTCTCTCCTACTCTCTTCCTCTATCACTCTCTGTCTCTCTCTCAGTGGAGGTCTCTTTACAGTTCTCTTCAGGGCACATATGGCATCTGCATGGTGCTGCATTTTTATTTTACTCACTTCACTTTTTTTCGTTGTTGGTCGGCTAGTGTCTCAAACATACTAATCACAACCCCAAAAAACGGAGAGACCCCTTCTCGTTCTGTTCTGGCCTCGCTCATCCACTGACTCAAACACAGCAGTGGCGGGCCTCAGCCCAGCATTAGCCAGGGCCGACGGACACCGGCAGCAGAGCTCTGTTCATTTAGAAGGTAGTGTGGAGCCATCCAGCCAAACTGATTAAATTGTCCACTGAGGACATTCACTACAGTCTGCAGCGCCCCCCCCGCCCCCTCCACTCCTGACGTTTCCTTCAGCTTTGGATGCCTATAGCCTGGGAAGCAGGCCTGTCATCGGGCCCGCTTTGAGCGCAGCAAGAGACGCACATACGGCGGTGACTCTTTGGGTCTCCGCGGCATCTAATCTTTATTATGTGTGGCTTGAATTTAAACCAACACGGCGCTTGTGTTTAATCGGGTTACAATTGACTGCCAGAGCAGAAAGACCATCCTCCATCCCCACTCACGCGCACGCACGCACCCACACACAAATGCATAAACGCCACAAAACCACACATACACGATGCATCCATAGGTTCCGACCCAGTCAGACACCATTTAGGTCTCCCTCAGTCTTCCACCAATATGTGGAAGAGCTCAAGGCCAAAAGCATTTAATCTTGTTCGGCTAATTTAGTCTGGATTTAAGCTGCCGGGCTGAGGAAGTGCAGAAGTGCAGTGCAGTGATGGAGGAAGGGGGCGAGAGAGAGAGGGGAATGAGGGGAGGAAGGGGAGATGGAGGGAAAGATAGAGAGAGGGATAAAGACAGAGAGGCAGATGGAGAGAGAGAGAGAGAGAGAGAGAGAGAGAGAGCAGGGGAGGCACTGAGGAGGATGATCCATTCTGACCCTAGTGAATGCTGTCATGTTTCCGCCTCTAGGTAATCTCTCTCACTCACTCGCTATTTTGCATGTGAAAATGCTCTCCTGACAGTTGCATATCAGATACATTTTTTCTCTCCCTCGTCTTTTTTCTCTCCCCTCCCCTCCGCCTCTCGCCAAATAAACAACAGACTTCACTTTGAAGTTGTCTGTTTGTGTCAGTTTGGCTTGAGGCAAGAGCTTGCTCTCTCTTTCTCTCTCTCTCTCTTTCCCTCTCTTTCTCCCTCTCTCCCCTCTCTCTCTCTATCTCTGTCTCTCTCCCTCACTCCCTCGATTCGATCTCTCTCTCCCACCTCCCCTCTTCTCTCTGTGAACCTCGTGCTGGAGTGTGAGTCCAGTCGACAGGTTGTTTTCCCCCTGCCTCAGCCAAACACAGACACGAACCACAAACCCTTTGACTGTTGAGTGAGCCTTTAAAAAACACTCGTCCGGTTAACTTATCCAAAGGAATGGGAGTCGACGGCCCTTGTCACTGAGATTCTAGGGTCCTGCACCCTAATTGCACCAAATGAACAAAAAGACGACCCCCTCTTTGTCATCTAAAAATAAAGGTGTGATAATTGTTCCCCCCCCGATTTTTACAGTTTTGTGAACAGTGCCACATTTGACCACCTAGGGGGCGCTGGTGCAAAGTGGTGATGATTGTGATGCCTTTACAGCCCTTATCTGCCTATACATACACATTTATGTAACCGCGGGAGTGAATTGTGGGACTTCGCATGGTGGATGGTAGCGATTGTGATCTGTGAATAGGCTGGTTTAGCTTCCAACCCGACCCCCCCCCCCCCCCGCCCGAGCACATATCTCGTGCACGCTCTCGGTGTGCACAGCAAACCTGGCTATTCAAGGCACATCACTCACGCCGATGCCTCCCATAGAACGAAACTATAGAAAGAAAGGAAAAGAGGTAGGTTACGGAGGACGAGAAACAGGGGGGAGAGATGCGGGAACGCGGAGCGTGTTTTGATACGCTCGTGTTGGTTGCCCCCGCAGTGGCCTCCGCGCGTCAGGGGGTTCCACATCAAGCACATTACCAGACCTTCCTCAGATCTCCCATTTGTTCTTCCGATTTCTCCTTTCTTCTGCCATGCTATTTATCTCCCCCCCCCCCCCCCCCTTTCTCTCACCTCACCCCTCCCTCGTAGTGCTTCCTCTGCTTGTCCCTCCCTGTGCCTCGTCTCACTCTCCTCATCTCTCAGTGTTTCTCCTTCTTTCTCTCCCCCCCCCCCCCCCCCCCGCACCTCTCCCCTCCCACATCTCTCGCACCAAGCCTGGACGCGAAGAAGTCGTGAAACAACTCCATCGTTGCCTTCCCTTCCCTCCGTCCCCTCCCTCTCTCCCCACCTCGTCCCGCCCCTCCGTTCCGCCGTGTTCGGAGACGCGATGCATGTGCATGTTCCGGGGTGAGTGGATAGTGATGGGGTTCTGACAAGATCGAAGCTCTCGCGTCTGATCCCGTGGGAAAACAGACAGCGAGGGGACCTTCCCACTTAGGCTTACAAAATCAACCAGCCAACCTCACACCCACAGCCGCCCCCCACCCCAAGCCAAAACTCTGTTCCCACTCCTCCATCTCCTGCCCTTCTCTCCGTTATCACCCTGTTTCTCCCCTCCCTCCCTCCCTCCCTCCCTCCCTCCCTCCCTCCCTCTCGGTTCACTCTCTCCCACGTCAAGAGCTGTCCGCCCGCCCGACTTCTGCGATAAACAATGAGCTGTTTAGCTCATAAAGCAGTGAGTGTCGCGCATAATGTTTACAATAAAAGATAGCATCGCCACACTCATCTTGTTTACCCCTCTCTGCTGGTGGCATGGCGACGAGCCACACTATAAATAGCGCGCGCCACAGACGTATGTATATATCTGTTGCCCAAATAAAGTCTCCGCAAGTAGCGGCTAGGAGATGGAAGCAAATAGTCAGATGGGGAGGAGAGAGAGAGAGACAAAGGGATAGTTAAAGAAGCCCAGCGAGAGATAGAGATGGGAGATTTCCAGAGGAAGAGAATGAGCGAAAGCTAGAATCAGGGAGGGACGAAACCTATAGTCAGGGAGAGGGGGATAGTAAAGGCGAAAGAGGGAGATAATCCAAGGTAGATAGTCGGAGAGCTAGAGAGATATTCAATATCATTCATTTCTTTTGTGATTAGAGTAAGGTGATAAAGGCGCCATTTTAAACCGGGGCCGTGCTGTCCAGTAAACGAGCCTAAAATGTCCCCTGAAACACGCCCGCGCCTACATTCATCTCCATGGAATCACACGGATGGATGTGGACGCCACCTCTTCCTCTTCTTCTCTCTTTTCCCCTATTTCATCTCTCCTTCTTCCCTCCATCACTCCCCCTCTCTATCTCCCCCCCCCCCCCCCCCATCTCCACCTCCACCCCCTCCCCCCATCTCTCTCCCCCCTTCTCTTTGCCCCCTTTTCCCAGTAAGGAAGATGTATGAGCTTGAATTATTGATTCAGACGCATGCTACATGCCGCTCGCAGTCATTATTTGTTCAGGTGAGTGTCGTGCGCGCTCGCCGTGAAAGCGATACCACGGGGATTAAGCGACACAATCAGGACTTAAAGACAACCGGCCTCCCGAAAATAACAAGGCTGCCGCAGCAAGACGAATGCGGCGCCACAACCTGACTTCATTTGTTTATGACTCGCGCATTAGTCATTCCCGCGGCTAAATTCTGGTCGTATGTGTGCTGGGGGAACGCAGGGGGGGGGGGGGGGGTTGGGGGGGTAAAGATTAATTTGAACACAGGCGTTCTTTTGTTTTTTTCTCTTCTTTTTTTTATGACTTAAGCGTTGTTTGTTATGCTGTTACACAGCCCTAACTGAGAAGCGGGATGGATATTTGGTTCCGTCGGGTCCCCTCGCACATGAAACACTATAAATATCTGGAATTTAAGCATTTCAGCGCCACCTGGACAAGCACCATCACAAGAGTGATCTCTTCCTTTATTTATTAATTTCCTTGTTTAGTCATACTTAGTATTTGTATTTGTTCTAGTACAGTCAAAGAGCGATAGAGCGAGGTCCGCAGAAAAAGCCGTGGGGTTGTGAGACGTGGTGGAGGCAATATGTAAAGCGGTGGGGTTGGGGGTCCGGGTGGGTGGTGAGGGTGGTCTGAGAGGGTGGTGGTGTTGCAGGGGGGGGGGGGGGGGTTAAAGTGTTTTTGGCTGTTCATTTATCCTTGAATAAGTGGTCAGGGACCCCTGAACAGGTGAACTCCTTACCCGCCCCCGCCCAACAGCCCTTTCGATGCTTAATTGTGTGTGTGTGTGTGCGTGTGTGTGTGTGGGTGTGAACCGTAACAGAATTTCTCCGGTCTTCTGGGGACCCCGGACGCAAAGCGTAGCATAAATGGAGAGGGTGGCCCCGCCTTCTCCTCTCCTTCAGGCCCGACACTAAAATCAATGACTGCTTATACAGACATGACAAGCCTCCCCCCGAAACCCCACCACAGCCGCTACACCCACAAACCCCCTTTTTACACCACCCTCAACCAGCGTAAGCCTCGCCGTTAGCGGCACGTGTGTGTGTGTGTGTGTGTGTGTGTGTGTGTGTGTGTGTGTGTGTGTGTGTGTGTGTGTGTGTGTGTGTGTGTGTGTGTGTGTGTGTGTGTGTGTGTGTGTGTGTGTGTGTGTGTGTCCACCATCTTTCACAGTCCTGTCTGTACTTAGATTTTATAGCTTTTAGATTTTTTTTGCTGTGGGACTGTTAAATAACTCTTTGTTTCTCACTCTCTTTTTCTCTCTCTCTCTCTCTCCCCCTCTCTCTCTCTCTCTCTCTCTCTCTCTCTCTCTCTCTCTCTCTCTCTCTCTCTCTCTCTCTCTCCCTCTCCCTCTCCCTGTCCCTCTCCCTCTCCCTCCCCCCCTACCCCTACCCTCACAGGAAGTTTGAGTGTGGCCTGTGCGAGCGCTCCTTCGCAGAGAAGTGGGCGCTGAACAACCACATGAAGCTCCACACTGGGGAAAAGCCCTTCAAGTGCGCCTGGCCTTCCTGCCACTACGCCTTCCTGTCCCTGTCGGCCATGAGGGACCACTACAGGACGCACACCGGTGAGACCGGGGACCCCGGGGTCTACACACACACACACACACACACACACACACACACACACACACACACACACACACACACACACACACACACACACACACACACACACACACACACACACACACACACACACACACACACACACACACACACACCCTTCAGGTTCCTGGTGGTTAAACCCAAGCCTGAAACCCGTTTGAATAGTTTATTTGGCATCTGGTGGTTTCGCCCTAATCCAAAGCGTTTATTTTAAGGGGATACAATTATTGCCATTTGTTGTGGATAGTAGTATAAGATGTTTCAGGTAAAAAAAAAATGTGGGGATTATTTATTTTATTATTGATCACTTTTGAGTTTTTAGTAGGACATTAAGAAGGGAATTCTCCACGACAAAATGGCTCAGGCTATTGCTGAGGCCGGCTGGGGAGGGAAAGGTTAAGGACTCCCACTGCACCCCAGGTCTCTGTAGCATCAGGGCAATCCCTACCAGCACTACCACCTCCAAACCCTCCACCACCCCCAGAACCACCACCACCACCTTAATCACCACCACTACCACCTCCAAACCCTCCACCACCCCCAGAACCACCACCACCACCTTAATCACCACCACTACCACCTCCAAACCCTCCACCACCCCCAGAACCACCACCGCCATCATCACCAACACCAAAACACCACCACTACCACCTCCAAACCCTCCACCACCCCCAGTGCCACCCACGCTATCACCCCCACCACCAGCACCACCACCACCAGCACCCCTCCTCCCTCTCCCCGATGCCCCTCTAAGCCAACGACAGCAGCAGCATTGTCGGCAGCCTGCGGTCCTGACAGGCTGACTGAATAGCTGCTGGAGAGACTTCCATCCGTCATGGCCTCGGTGTGTGTGTGTGTGTGTGTGTGTGTGTGTGCGTGTGTGTGTGCGTGTGTGTGTTTATGTGTTTGTTTGCGTGCGCACATAGGTGTGTGTTTGTGTGTGTGTATGTGTTTCCGACGTCCCTCAGACATGCTGGATATCATTTTCAATGTGTTTGAACAGTGATGTAGTGTCAAGGCGTCCTCCAACATAATTAGACGTTCTTATTTTCATTTGTTTTCCATCCCGCTGCCCCCCCCCCCCCCCGTCCCCCACCTCCCACACCTCCCCCACCCTCCCTTCCCATCCTCCCCCTCTCCTCCTCCAACGCCATCAGTAGGCCCGTATGACTCCCATCACATACCTGTCACCCAGAGAGATGCATGGAGAGGAGGGGGGAGGGGGCGTCATTGTATACGTGTGTACGTGTGCGTGTGTGTCTGTGTGTGTGTGTGTGTGTATGCATGCATGCCAGCGTGGGTGCGTCGGTTGGAGACAAATGCAGACAGGATGACGGCAGAGATTGAGGTGTAGGCAGAGAGGGAGAGAGGGAGAGGGGTGAGTGATGGAGGGAGAGTTAGGAATAGAGCGGATATAAGAGGAAAGCTGACAAGCAGGAGATGGATCAAAAGATGAAGAAAGACAAGGGGTAGAAGCAGCACCAGCAATAGACTCGGATTATCGACGGCCAGAAAACATAAACGCACAAATGCATCTCTGTCCGCTGTGACAGGCCGGTGGTTCTGGATGCTCCGACGCTTTCCGGCGGAGACGGTCAGCCCCCTGCTGCCTGCTCACGCCTCTACAGGCCCGTCTAGAACCATGAGACGGGGGCTGCTTTACGTGCGTGAGCGGCAATACTAATAAAAAACCAGCGTGAAAGTCAATGTTGAGGACTAATTTGTCCCCTCGGCAGGTCAGTGAGTAATAGATTGATGTGTGGGCGTGTACGTTTGTGCATGGGTGTGCACGTGTGTATGTGTGTGTGTGTGTATGTGAGTGTGTGTGGCTTGCGTGGCCTTTGTATGATTAATAAGAGGGGGTTGTATAGTGGAGTCCACCTTTAACGAACACCGATCGTCTTAACGGCAGGAGAATGCTGATTCGTGTGCGTGTGCGTGTGCATCAGGGCGTGTGCGTGCATGTGTGTGTGCCTCTCTACGTCCTGGGACCCCACGTCCTTTTGGTCCGTGTAAAAGTCCCCTCATGCCTGTCCCTTGCATCGCATCACAATGCCAATACCCATGCGGCGGGGCAGTCTCTCCTCTCCCTCATTGTCGGTCGACCCAACCCCCCCAATCTCATCTGCTCTCCTTCCTCCTGCGTTTATACCTACATGTGTCCCATTTTACGCCCCTTCACCAGATTCATTGTTCCTTCCTGATTTGTGTGTTTTTTATGCTAATCACGCTGCGCACACAAATACCAGTCTTGTCTCGGGACTCGAAGGAGGCACAATGTAGCGATGTGTGTGTGTCTGGGGGAAGGGGTAAGGGGAGCGGTGGGGGGGACGGGGGGAGCGTGGTCATTTGTAACAGCTGATGAATGAGGTGACTCAAATAAATAAATAAGTGCTAGGCGTCCGACCCGCCCAGCTTTTCCCAGGCTACCGAGCGCACACACGCACACACACACACACACACACGCACACACACGCATGTGAGTGTGTGTGTTTGTGTTTCAGCCTGTTTGGAGGGAGGCGGGAGGAGGGGGGTGGGTAAGGGGGCCCAAGCGACAGGGCCACAATTGATTTCCTCATTGCTTCAGTTTGTCGCTTAATCTGGCGATATGCTGATAAATCTTCGCACTTTGTCAATTAATTTCCCTGAAAAATGAGGCCCAAAATGGCGAGCACATCAATACAGCGGCGGATTCCGTGTCAAAAAATTAAGCGGTAAAATTAATTGCCCTCCCATCCGCTCCTGCTAAAACATAACTAATGAGGGAGGCAATTATAGCTGCATGCAGACTCCTTCGGGGTTATTTAAAACACAGATATAGACACACAGACACGTGCACACACACACACACACACACACACACATGCGCGCACACATGCAAAGAGAGGTTGTATATTTTGACTTCAAAGTTCTTTTATTGTCTTGCAATAAGGCATATTTCATTGCAGTTGGGGGAGGAGGCCCATCGCTGGAACAAAAGAAGCGCTGAGCCAAAATGAAAATTACCCAAAGTTGAAGGGTTTTAAGTGTCGCCACATTAGTAACTAAATAAGTCATTTTTAAATATAAGTACATTTAAAAAAAAAAAAAAACGTAGCCGGTACTGTGTTGTGGGTTTGTATGTGTGTTTGTGGCTTGAGTGTTTGCCTGTGTGTGCGCTTGTGTGTTTTCCTGTGTGTGTAAAAGGTGCTAGTCTGCCTGACCTGTGTTTATTTTTGAATGTGAGTGGTTTCCCTGCGTTCCCCTGTTGAAGAGAGAGCGAGAGAGAGAGTGTGTGTGTGTGTGTGTGTGTGTGTGTGTGTGTGTGTGTGTGTGTGTGTGTGTGTGTGTGTGTGTGTGTGTGTGTGTGTGTGTGTGTGTGTGTGTGTGTGTGTTTGTACACAACAGCATTTGACAGGGTCTGGGGCCTCTTTAGGTTGCTAGAGCTTCTGGCGCTGACAGCAGCACGTCACCTCCCCTCTCCCCCTTCATCTCCCCCTCCCTCCCCACACACACATCCCCCTACCCCATCCTCAACCCCCCCACCTCCTCCTCCTCCTCCTCCTCTACCTCCTTCTCAGAGGGGCTCACCACCATCCAGCGAGCAGATGAAAAGCACACGTGTAATTTATCGCCAGCGTTTCCTCCTCAAGAATAATTGTGGGGACCGCGACCGGGCCCAGGGATCGATGGCTATGGATTTTTTCTTCTTCCCTGCGGTTGGGTCTTGTAGTGTGGGGTGTAATGAGAGATGGAGAGGCATCGGGAGAGTGTGTGTGTGTGTGTGTGTGTGTGTTAGGATGGGGGCAGGGGGGGTGGTGTGAGGAGTGGTTTGCGGTGGACTATTATGGCCATGAGACCTTAGTAAGTCCTGCCGGTTGATGCTTTAATGGGGGTGAAACTGGGATGTGTGTATTTGTGTCTGTGTGTGTGTGTTATAAACGTATGTGTGTTCCGCTATTTTGATGCGTTTATTTATTTTATTCTGGGGACCGGGATTCAGGACCTGCGAGTGGCAAACACGTTCTAGTTTTGCGAACAAACGCAACTTTTATTTTGTATTTTCTCCCTCTGCTAAGTGGCACGCCATTAAAAGCCCTCTCACAGTTGAGTGGCTCTAAACGCCCTTAATAGAGGAAACTTCATACTGCTTTGTCTCAGTGGACTCAGGGAAAGCTGTTATCGCTGCCAAATAAAAAATAGGCAAAAAAGGCTCAGGCAGTAGCCGTGCCCAGCTGTGGGATGTCAACCAAATGTATTATCAATGTGTAGTGAGAGCTGGAGTACAAAATTCTGCTTTACACGAATAGCTAAGTAACGGTTACTTCGGTGTCCCCCATGCGCGTGCATGCATTCGGGTCCCTGTGTGTGTGTGTGTGTGTGTGTGTGTGTGTGTGTGTGTGTGTGTGTGTGTGTGTGTGTGTGTGTGTGTGTGTGTGTGTGTGTGTGTGTGTGTGTGTGTGTGTGTGTGTGTGTGTGTGTGTGTGTGTGTGTGTCTGTGAGGGTGACGGTGTGTACGACCATGTGGAATGCTCACAGATGCCCATGCACGCTAGTCTCAATACACAAGAGTATGTCTATTCCTATGCATGACAAGAGTGAGAGCCATAAGAGAGGGCGAGAGAGAGAGAGCTAGAGAGAGAGAAAAGAGAGGGAGAGAAAAATAGAGAGAGCGAGAGAGAGAGAGATAGAGAGAGAATCATAATGTGAATTATGGAGCCAGATGTGGAGGAAAGAGAGAGAGTGGCAGAGATGGACGGAGAGAGAGGAGAGAGGGAGGGAGGGAGGGAGGGAGAGAATGAGAGAAGGGTATATGAAAAGAATAGCAGGGGGGGTGTAAGAGCACCACTGCAGCTCTTCATGCGGCCCCATCTGGAAGGCATCGCCCCCAAATGAAGTTGTACAAAACCATCCCATTGATAATAAAGCTAATTTTTATGGCTCTGACAAGTATGTAATTATGTTCAGCGGTGCTTTTCAGATTTTATCACAGTCAATAAACCACACTGGCAATTTCCCGTCCCCATTTGACATATTTACACGCATCCATCTGATCAGGGGAATTAGTTAGCGGTGAGAGCTCAGACGGGTGTACACTAGTGATCTGTGACTTCTGCTGCTCTCATCTGTTAACCAACTAGCCCTGTCGCTCGGCTCCCCTCTCTCCCTCCCTCAATCCCTCTCTCCCTCCATCTCTCTCACTCTCCTTCTATTTCTCTTTCACTCACTCCCCCCCCCTCTCTCTCTCTTTCTTTCTCCCCCATTCATTTCTTTCACATTTATCCCATCTGTCTTTTGGTTTTTCCTTCTTCATCTCTGTCCCTCTTTCTCATCCCGCACTTTAATGTTCTTATTCTATACTCGCTCTCTCGCTCTCTCGCTCTCTCGCTCTCTCGCTCTCTCGCTCTCTCGCCCTCTCCCACCCTTCACGCAAAAAAATGTCCATCTTTCTTAGACCAAATCTGAAGTGTCGATCCACTTCTGCATATGCCATTCTCCAACTGATCTGAGCACCTTTTTTGCACCAATCCCCCCCCCCCATCGCCTTCCAGGTGAGAAGTCCTACCTTTGTGACCTGTGCGGCTTTGCGGGGGGAACCAGACACGCCCTCACCAAACACAGACGGCAGCACACAGGTGAGTCAAAGACGTGTCAAGAAGGCAAGAAGACAATTTGTATTCCATCCACGTGGAAGTCTGTTCCCGGGGCATGCACAAACCTCTGTCGCTTTCCATGCAGATTGACATGTCATGATATCCCCACATTTAGTATTTTATTTCAAACAGACTTCACGGGCTCCTTCACTATCACCTATGAAACACGCGTATGCTGGGTAGACGCCCCCCACCCGTACGCAGACACGTTGTCACTGGTGTGCACGCATGCCAGCATGGATGACTGAGCCTGAGAATGTCAGTCATGTCACTTATCGCCACCATGTCGTGTTGTAGCTAGTGGAAATTAAAGTGATGGACGACTAAAACCGTAAAATTACAATAACGTATCGCAGAGGGGTGTATCCACTATGAATCAACAGATTATCTTGTCAGGAAAATGTATGTTAATTGTATTAATATCCATCTCAAAGTCAGCTCGTGAAATCTGTTTAAAAGAAAGGAAAGGATTTGGAGGGATGTGGTCTGAATCCCTGTTCTTACTGAATCAAAGTCTGAAATGGCATCATTACTGTGTGACTGTGACTGACCTGGTTTGCCCACTTCAGTGTTCACATAATTAATTTGCCTTGAAGGAATAGAAGGAAATTGATAGTCTGAAATTACACAAAATTGCAATGGATTTTGTGCAACATAATTTGTCTAATGCACACCTTAATAATCGATAATAATCGTAAATGACAGATTTCTGTTGTCCAAACCTTTAAGTTCTGCCCCTGAAATGCCGTGGCCACAAGTCTGATTTGTGTTTCACGGCAGGGCGGACATGGACGGAATACAACCTTTGCGTTTAATCGTGCTCCTGCGGGGTGACCAAGCTGCAGAGATTTGTTCAGGGTTAACTAGAATCACGGCATGGATGTGTCTACCTCGACCGTCCCGGCCTCCTCCGTGCTGACACGTGTCGATGTGAATAGCGCCGCGTGTGGATCAATCTGCCCTGCGACCTTCCTTCCCTAAATGTTATCGACAGATGTGCACCGGAGTGCGCTTCTGCTGTTAGTATTGTAACCAGATGTCGAAGGGACACATACACACACGCACGAAAAACACCCCAGCTCATTGACCAATATATCCGTCTCCTATCCCGCCTTTTATCTGTTTTTCCTACCAGGGGAGCGGCCGTTCAAATGTCACCTCTGCAACTTCGCCTCCACCACTCAGTCCCACCTGTCCCGGCACAAGCGCGTGCACACGGGGGAGAAGCCGTACCGCTGTCCCTGGTGCGAGTACAGGTAAACGCCTCATTGAACGCCCCCGGTCCCACGCATGGAGGAGCTGATGGTGCTCCCTGATGGAAGCCCGTGATCAGAGAGCTGATGGCATCGGCTGATGGGGAGGACCGGGTGGGGGTGTGAGTGTAGTGTGTGTGTGTGTGTGTGTGTGTGTGTGTGTGTGTGTGTGTGTGTGTGGGTGTGTGAATGTGTCATGTGATTTGGCGGGGGATGCTAAGGGGCTAGGGGTGTGTGTGTATGTGTATGTGTGTGTGTGCGTGTGCATCCCTGTGTGTATGTGTGTGTACACCCCTGTGTGTGTGTGTGGGGTTGTGTGCGTTTGAGTGTGTCTGAGTCTGTGTGTGTGCGTGTGTGTGTGTGTGTGTGTGTGTGTTGGAGGGGGAGTGGGTGGACAGGTCTAATCTCCACTGCGTGGCTTCGTCTCATCACTCTGCTATCATCAACAGGCCTAGCCAGACCCTTCCACGTACATACACACATGTGCAGACACACACACACACACACACACGCACACATAACAGCATCACTGTCACTGGCAGGTCCCTGTCATTAAAACACCATCATACCACATCAGTAATTACACAGGAAATTGTCGGTGAAATTGAAAAAGTTTTGGCCGGTGTTGCACATCTCCATCTCTCCATTTGCCGTCTCCATCTATATCTCCCTCTCCCGCTCTCCCTGTAGCTCTCTCGCCCTCTCTCCCTCTGTCTGTCATTCTGCTCCTCATCCTCCCGTTCTTCCTGGGGTTACGACAGCAGAGTGTGAAAGGGAATGATCTAAAACCCATCATTGGTTTTAGATGTACTCTCCCTTCCTTTCCTTTATCCTTTCCTTTTTTTCTGCTCTCTCCATCTCTCCTGCAAAGTCATTTCAGAGTGCCGCGCACCTGCTCCTTGTGCCTCACGGGCCACCATAACACGACTCATTTCATTTGTCCTCTTTTATGATATTTTATTTTTGGAGGGTGTCGTAACTTATAATATGTATAAATATATATAAAACCCCGCCGTGCTGAAGAGGTGATAATTATTGCGATCAGGGCCATTATTTTGTGATTATGAAAAGATGATATCACCTGGCTTCTAATGATGTGGCTGGACGGCGTGCTTTGGGGCAATACTTAAAAGAAGTTAAAGTCCTTCTCCTACGTGTTAGTGACTCATCGTGGGATGATTATACGGAAAAGTTTGGTACGGGAGCTTTCTCTCTGTATGTATTTAATTTGGCTGAATGACCTCAAAGATTCAGCCAGGTTAGGGACCGCCCCCCAAACGAACCTATTGGACCTGTAGCTCATCACGGATATGATTGCTCTGGGCCGTGACAAATCAAAGGGCAAAGTAGAAGGCTAATAAACATTTTGTGGGTTGCCAGAGACCATTGATGCTTGGAGGACAGGGGGAGGGGTCATGATGTGGGAGTGGGAGGGGCTATGGTAGGCATGGGAGGACCTGTGGTAGGCATGGGAGGACCTGTGGTAGGAGGGGGAGGAGCTTGGGTAGGCATGGGAGGAGCTGGAGGGGTTGAAGAGAGTGGGATGGGGTGTGGCGTGGGAAGTTGTCTGTCCGTGACCATGATCTAGTCTCGCCACTTTCTCTGTCCGTTGTTTCAAAATAACATACATACACGTTCCAGCCATGTAGGTTTTAATATAATTTTGCCAAGGCACTGCTTTAATGTTTACCTGAAACCATCCGAGTATTTAACGCCTGGTTGACTAAGACTCTTCTCATTGACTTACATCTTGTGAACTATTGCCCTGCCCAAAATCGTGTTATTTTAGTGTTAATTATATCGATGTCTTATTATGTCACTATTATGAAATAATAGCATAATGCAGAAGAAAAACTGGCGTAAAACCCTATGTTTTTTGCCTCTCACCCCAACCCAGTTTATGAATGTTCTGCTGCGTTTCTTCATGACGTAGCTACAGAGGGGGTACTCTCAAACCATAGTGTAGGTGCAGATTTGTGGGAGTTCGCCCAGTTAATGTTGACGGCCTCGTCGAAGGAGGCTTTACATTCTTGGACGCTTATAACATAATAGTAATATAACTCCACGGTTTGTTGTGCGTTTCACAATGCTCAAGCTTTAAAAAAAGCTTAAAAAGAAAACTGGCCCGGGGCCGTGCCGAACGAAAAAATCCTCCCTCTCCTTCCTAGAACTCTCTAGATCAGGGGTCACCAACCTTTTTGAACCTGAGAGCTACTTCATGGGTACTGAGTCATACGAAGGGCACCCAGTTTGATACACTCTTCGGAAATACCAAATTTGCTCAGTTTGCCTTTAGTTATATATTGTTAATATTGATTAATGACACTCATCTATGTGAAGGCACTGATCATGTTAATGATTTCTCACAATAATTATCAACAATGACTTAAAAAAGGTGGGAAAGAGTTGTTCAAGAATGAGTTGTGCTATTTTCAGAACAGGCCTGCGGGCGCCTCATGTGGTCCTTGCGGGCGCCCTGGTGCCCGCGGGCACCGTGTTGGTGACCTCTGCTCTAGATAAAACGCTTTGTTTGTTAGATTCCATGAATTTCCAAGGGGTTCATTTAGTCTTTAACACTCTGATGAAGTATCTCAACTCCCTCCGAATCCCAGGTATTCTAACTGAGATATGACTCCATTTGTGTTGAGTCTTGGCCAAGCCTCACGCGACAACATTATAATCCTCATTGTTATCATCATTATAATAGAGAGGAGGACATCGGGGCCCTGTGTGAAGTGGAAGCCGTCCAGCATAGCGTTTCTGTTTACCGCTACGGTTTGCGGTGGTATTTGCAGTGTCAATTGAGTCCCGTGGAAGGGATCATCTCGGATCAATTAGGCCTGGCGATAAGCCACTTAAGTTATCTCAATCAACACGGCTCCCATGTGGGCCTCCTGAAACTGCCTCTGACGGATCGAAAGGCCCCCACATGCGTAGACAGATACACGAGACGAAGGCAGCAGTGATGTCTGCGAAGAGCGGGAAAAAACCTCTCCGGATGACATGACTCCCTCGCAGTCCAGAGGTATTTCAATTAAGCGCATATCCTTTTCTCCGACTCGCCTCTCCCCGTTTATGCATGCCAAACCTCGCGGCTTCAAAAGCGACAATTTCCCTTTTGGCATTTGAAGAAAAAGGCACTCATTAGTAGCAGGGAGATGGCGAAAGACGGGCTCTAATTGATGCCTAGCGGATGACTCTGCCCACGTCTCTGTCCACCGAGGTCTGTTATTTATTTACCTGAACGCCTTCCCCCCCCCCCCCCCCAGTTCAGTCTTTCTCTTCCTGAGACGGAGCGCTTTCAGTTCCGGACCGCTCGCTTTATTCGTACCTTTCCGGTGAATAACGTCGGTGTCAGGAAGGCCGGGCGACTTTGAGGCGGAAGGTCGGGAAAGCGGGAACGAGGCACAAAAACACTGAAAGAAACCGAAAGAGAGTCGAGACGTTAATGATGATGACTGGGCCTCCTTCTTCCAGCAGTTATCGCGACGCCCTCCCCTCTCCCCCCCCCCCCCCCCCCCCCATCTTAACACACAAAACACAAAAATACACACACACACACACATACTTAAATTCTATTCTAACGAAGCGCTTCTCAATTACACCTCTGCCATTACCATACGCTCGTCAGAAGATGCGAGAGAGAGAGCGAAAGAGGGAGCGAGGGGTGGGGGGGGGGGGGGGGGGGGGGGAGAGGGATGTAACAGAGGCAGGAGACTGAGGGAGCGCCGTCTCAGGCACACGTCAGCGCCGCAGTGGCCCCGATTCCCGTGGCGCGGGCTGGATGGCGGGGGGGGGGGGGGGGGGGAGAGAGGAAGTTTAAACAGCGCAGGACTAATTAATCGACGTGCGGCGAGAGGAAGGGGCGCCGGGCGTGGGGCCCTCACCGACTGTGACACCTGCTCACTCCTAAACGCACGGTGTGTTGTTTTAATATGACAATTACTTCATTACC
>NC_079422.1:15498959-15503959 GCF_026213295.1 Gadus chalcogrammus | reverse complement strand
ACACACACACACACACACACACACCACCACACACACATGTATATACAGGCACACACTAACACATCATTCAGAGCTGGGGTGTGTGTTTGTGTGTGTGGGTGGGAGGGTCACTGACACCACAACAGTGGATTTATGACACATGGGGTCTATATAAGCATCACATTCTGGGCAGTGGGTTTCTTGTGTGACAAGCTTCATTGTGTTTGAGAAGCCTCTTCACATTTCCTCTTCAGTGCCTCTTCTGCGGGTGAGGTGGGGGGGGGGGGGACAGGAGATGGAGAGTGATAGCTATATTTTTCTATTTTTTGTTCTACAATGCGTTTCCTACTCTGGAGTGTCGAAAAGATGATCTGGGTTTCTACACCCCCCCCCTCCTCATCTTCCCTCCTGGCCGTCATGCGTCCACGTTTAACCAGACAGTCACTCTCCATTCAGATGTGATGAACGACCCCTTCTGACCCATGTCAGACTGGCCCCCTCCTACGGGGACGCCCCTAGGTTGTATTAAGTAGCAGGTTGTGTGTTTAGCAGTAGGCCTCAGTGTCCTGCTTTGCTGCTCTTTTGGACGGACGTAGCCTCAGAATTCAGATTCACATCTAAAGTCTGTTGGTAGAAGGGCTCAAAGCTGGGTGAACAGGGCGTTTCTTTCTTTTGAATCGTTTTTGTTAAGGCCAATCATGTTCCAAGTGGTGGTAAGGTCGTAGTTTAATAAACACGAAATCTTCGTCAGACACTCTGTGTATGTAAATCAACACTGTGTAGACTGGGCAATTCAGAAATAACCGGTTAAAAAAACTCTGCTCCTTGTAGTTTTTGGTTTCCAACCCAGGCTCTGTGCCGTCTCCCCCCATAAGTTCTGCTATAACATAGTAGGACTGCTGGATAAGAAGTTCTGCTATACCATTGTAGGACTGCTGGATCAGAAGTTCTACTATAACATAGTAGGACTGTTGAGTTCTAAAGTAGACTACAGGTCAAGTATGGGCCATCAACTGAATTTAGGGTGGTTTGTGTCTCAGCGACAATGGAACACAGAAGGGGAATTCTGGTTGATTGTCAGTACCAATGTAAAAAAAAAAAAAAAAAAACACCACTGTCAGCTAAGCTATCTATCAAAGTAAAGTGCAGCCAAAGGAAAAGTAGCCCAAAATAAGTTTGTAGTTTTTTGGTGTCTAGATTCCACAATTTCCGTGATGCGCAGTCTCAGTAGTCTCCGGGTGACAGGTGTGTGTGTGTGTGTGTGTGTGTGTGTGTGTGTGTGTGTGTGTGTGTGTGTGTGTGTGTGTGTGTGTGTGTGTGTGTGTGTGTGTGTGTGTGTGTGTGTGTGTGTGTGTGTGTGTGTGTGCCCCCCCCCCACTGGATCACAGCGTCTCTTTTGACAAAACTGCGGTTCTCTCCGGTGTCCCATCTAATCAGGGTGTCTTTCACTCCAGGTGTGTCTGAAGAGGCTCCCGTCCTCTCCTGTCTCACCTGCCTCCTCTCCTTCTGCCAAACACCCCGACGTGTGTGTGTGTTTGTGTGCGTGTGTGTGTGTGTGTGTGACAGAAAAAGTAAGAGAGATCTTGTATGGGTCTGTTCATAACTTAGACGGGGAGTTGGAGAGGGTGTGTGTGTGTTGTGGTTGGTGTGTCGGACTATATGTGAGCGTGCGTGTGTACACTCCCTTCGCAGTTTGAGAGTGGATGAGGGCGTGCATGTGTGTCTTTGGGACTATAGAGTGCAAATGGTATTTGTGTGTGTCAGTGTAGGACCATATCATTTCCACTGCCTTCCCAACAGACCTGCCCCCCCCCCCCCACTCTCTCACCCTCACCCTCAGCCCAGCTAATACTTTGGTGGAGACGGATAAGTTCAAACTAAAAGCTCTTTGTTTGTGGAGTCATCTGGAGTGACAGCATTACACCACCTGCGTTAAGACCGCACACACACAGGCCGCACATTTTAAATATACATGTAGAGCAGCTTTAGGGGTTTGGCGTTTATGCGCACGTCTGTGTGTGTGTGTGTGTGTGTGTGTGTGTGTGTGTGTGTGTGTGTGTGTGTGTGTGTATATGTGTTGCATATGCTGTCTGTGCTTATACGCATGGTCTGTGGAGACTGGAGGTTTTCCCTGGTGGGTTACTGTATGCACCGCCGCACTGGGCCGTGTCCTTCAGAGGGTGACCACACACACACACACGCACACACGCACGCACACGCACACATGAACGCGCACGGGTGATCTCACAGATGCACACAGGTACACAAACGCATGCATTCACGCACATTGGGGGCGCACACACATATGCACACATACACATAAACACACGCACAGACACACATACACACACATTACCTACTTGTCACTCTTGGGCTCCACACATCAGACACTGGCAGCAGCTGTTATGTTAAGCGCAATGTCTGTCAATGTGTGTGCGCGTGTTTGTCCTGTGTGTGTGTGTGTGTGTGTGTGAGAGAATGTGTGCACGAGTGCCTGTGTGCACATATATGCGTCCGTCTGTGCCATATGTCTTCCTTTGCCAGATATGCGCTCGGCATCAGAACCCAGGAAGAGAAGCGAGGGGGCCAGAAGACATATTGTCCACCGTCTTCAGTGTGCTCCGTATCCCCCCCCGTCTGCCACCAGCACAATGGAAATACATTCCAATAAGGAATGTGCATTTATTTTTAATAATGCAGAAAAAAAACATATGTTTGAATGATTTCTTGTAGCCACCACACAAGTGTGAATGTCATTTTCTTTTTTCTCCCTCTCGCTCGTATTCTCTGCATCTCTTTCTCTTTCTCTATTTCTACCTATTTCCTTCCCTCTTTCCTTCCCCCTCTCTCTGTCTACCTCTCCCTCTCTGTCTCTCTCTCCTTCCCTCTTTCTCGGTCTCTCTCTCTTTCTCCCTCTTTCCATCCTTCTCTCTCTGTCTCTCTCTCTATCTCTGTCTCTCTCTCTCTCTGTCTCTGTCTTTCTCTCCCTCTCCCTCTCCCTCTCTGTCTCTCTCTCTCGTTGTAGTGCGTGACACCTTATACGTCCTCTATTAGAATCCCCAGATCCAAACTTGTGGTATTCAATCATTTTGATTAAAAGCCTGCCGTGGACTCTAACACGAGTGTTGGGAGTGGAGCCGGGCGGAGATCACCCACCCCCACCTCCCCCACCCCCACCTCCCCCACCACCCACCACCCACCTCCCACCTCCCAATTCCTGCCACGTTTGAGAATTCATATATTTTCATAAACTTTTAACAATGTCAATGAGACATGTCTTCAATCTTTAGCCGCCGCCACGGCGCGGGCCGTTCAATCTTTCTTTAGCCTTTTTTTCCTTTTTTTTTCCTCGACAGAATTTGAATACGAGCAACGGTGTTATTAATGTGACAGTTCCTACGCAAGGGGTTCTCGTGGGTGGGGGGGGCGGTGGGTGAGGATGGAGGTTTGGGTGGGTGGGTGGGGGGGCTTTATTAGTTTTAGTAACACGGTAAGAGCAGGGAGCGGTGGGTGGGGGTTGAAGTTCGTGTGGCAGAAAGAGGAAGAAGGAGAGGAGACGTATTTTGTTAGGTCAAATATTGCTTCAGGGCTTGGGAGGGGGGTGTGTGTGTGTGTGTATGAGAGGGAGGGAGGAAGGGAAGGTCGGGGGGGGGGGGGGGGGCGTTGTTCCTTCTAAATCGAACCCGACGTTATCATTCTAATTCTGCATGCCCAATTAACATCGCTAACTAACCAGAGACATTAATTTCGCCTGTGGTTTCAATATGAAGAAAAAAAACAAAACGGGAGGATATTCGTTTTTTTACGTGTGTATCACAATCTGTATCTGTTTCTTTTTTATTGCTTTTGTTATTTAAAATCCTGGCCCCCGCCACCACAGTACCGACAACACCAGCGACAGTCACACACACGCACGACTGCGGTGCAGTCAAATCAATGCGGCTCTAATGTTGATTTATATCTGCTGAATGGGAGAACCCGGAGACCCCCGCGTGCCGGAGTCTGCCTCGCGTCTCGGTGGTCAGTGGGCGCTGACGTCGGAGTCTCTCGCAATCAACCAGACACAGATTGCGTCGCACCTCAAGTGTGTCCGTCACAGCGAGAGCAAAGTCTGATACGAGGACTCCAGCGGCGCTCCTGGGCCCCAGCAAGGGTGGATCAAGAGGACGACAGAGGGTTCTTTCACTGGGAACCCCCCCCCCCTTTCAGATACAATTGAAAGTGACCCCCCCCCCCCTTAATATTTAGGTGATCAACATTAAGGGGACGAGTTTGAGCGCTCTCTAAACGATCTCTGCGTTGATCAGGACCCCTCATGGCGGGAAGGCGGTGATGTCTCGATCGCCCTTGATGCCGCCGCTCGCTCTCCCCCCCCCCCCCCCCCCTCACCCCACTGGCTTCGCCGCAAAATGGTTCATCGATGGTGGATCAATGTGCACTTCTGGAACGAATGGGCCGTAGCCGCAGGTAGCAGAGGGGGGGGGGGGGGGGGGGGGGGGGTCGAGGCGCTGTATCCGGTGTCCCTGACACGTGTTGGGTGTCCTGGATGGAGCCGGCCCGGCGCCTGGGAGGCAGAGCGCCGCTCCGCTGGCGTGTCCCGGCCCGCGGGCCGCTCTGTCTCCGGTTACGGCGGCGTGTGTCTCCACTGGGCTTGTTTCTCATCAGCGCAGACATCCAGCTGTCAATACGCATTCCTCCCCACCCTTATTGACCGCCGCTCTCATCCGGAGGACAGCGGTGCGCGTGTGTGTGTGTGTGTGTGTGTGTGTATGTGTGTGTGTGTGTGTGTGTTCAACAAGGAATTTGACCCTTTAACCCATTCACATTTGTTATTAGCGGCAAAGCCAGACTAATCGTTTTGTGTTGCCAAGCAAAATATCTGCATCTGTGTGTGTGTGTGTGTGGGGGTGTGTGTGTGCGCGCCGGCCCGGGTTTTCCATGCCTGTGTTTTCGTCTGCACCTGTGCCCCAGATGTAACAAGCTTCCGTATTTGCTCACATCGGAGCTAATGTTGCTTCACA
>NC_079422.1:15476459-15493959 GCF_026213295.1 Gadus chalcogrammus | reverse complement strand
CAATTAAAGAGGGGAGGAGGAAACATGCACACATACACTCACACACACACACACACAAGGCAAGGAAAGCAAAGGAGAATATATTTCCCCAATTTTTTCAAATTAGAGCAGCAAAATTTCATTACCAAGGGAGCATATTTTACACAGACAATTACAAGGTTAATACATCTTCTACATCCCCCGTTAAAGCCCTCTGATATTTGTTCAGGGATTGTGTTCTTGTATTTTAGTTTAATTGGCTATACAGAGGGTAGACAGAAGGTCTGCGTTGCTGGCAAGTGTGTACGTACACAAACACACACGGACACAAACACACACTCGCAACCATTCGCACACAGGCACCCACATGCCATTTCAGTTCCAGTAGCATATTGCAGGCAGAGTGTATACGTGTGTGTCACTTATGCAGGCAGAAGGAGAGTTAGGGTCTGGCTTCTCTCTTACACAGATGACAGCTCTGTGTGTGTGTGTGTGTGTGTGTGTGTGTGTGTGTGTGTGTGTGTGTGTGTGTGTGTGTGTGTGTGTGTGTGTGTGTGTGTGTGTGTGTGTGTGTGTGTGTGTGTGTGTGTGTGTGTGTGTGTGCGCGCGTGCGTGCGTGTTTATATTATTGTCTGTGTGGGTGCATATAGATTTTTGTTATGCATATTTGTGCGTGTGCAGGCTTCTGCACATTGGTCATTGTGTGTGTGTGTGTGTATGCATGAGGATTTCATACAATTTTGGGGATTGTGTGTGTGATCGCATGGATCATCAAACCAACACTAGTCCCCTGATAATATTGCCGTAATTTCCTCATCCACACACACACACACACACACACACACACACACACACACACACACACACACACACACACACACACACACACACACACACACACACGGAAACAGTGCAGTGTGGATGTATCCGTGGAGATTTCCTCCGTGCTTCCTGATGCTCGGTGGAAGTGCATTAGCTCTGACCGATGCTTTCATTCTTAACTGGTCTCCACTCGTACAAAGACTGGAGTGTCGGCCACGTCCACATATAGAAACGCACCGCTGACACAAAAACGCCATGGGAGGGTGAGATACACGAGCCAGGGTAAGAGAACAGGGGAGGCTTGGGAAAAATAAGATATAGTGTGAGAGTGATGCGAGGCGAGTGAGAGAGAAGGAGGGAGAAGGAGAGAATGAGAGTAAGGGCAGCTGGTGGTTGCAGGATGGTTGTTTGGCATGCCAGGAAGGGAGTGAGGGGGAGAGGGGCCGAGCAGCCATCAATCACTCCATCTGTGTAAAATCACAAGCCGACTGCAATATTGCTAAATATTTATACTGTCACGTACACACGGGCACGCAGATGAAAAGAGTCATTCATTAGAGGCCGTCTCGGAGGCTGTCATCCTCCTGGAGATGGAGACTAGACAGCAGCACCTCCCACCGTGGCTGCTACCTCGCTACTCTCTCTCCTCTGATCTTCTCCTTCCTCTCCTCCTCTACCCTCTTTTCTCTGATCTCTCTTCCTTCCTCCTCTCCTTCACCCTCTCTCTTCCTTCATTCCCTCCCTAACCCTCTCTCTTCCTTCCTCCTCTCCTTAACCCTCTCTCTGCATTCCTCCTCTCCTTTACCCTTTCTCCTCTCCTCCTCTCCTTTACCCTTTCTCCTCTCCTGCTCTCCTCTTCCCTCAGACACTGCGCTCTTCTTTTCCCTTCCGTTCTCCTCTCCTCTTTCCTCTCCAGTTCCTCTCCTCTCACATCCTCTGGGTTGTTCCTCTCTGCTCTCCCGGCTCAGCTGGGCTCACAGGGCTCTGCTGAGCTCCCCAGCCCTATATATAGAGCCATCAGGACGATAAATATCTCTCCAAGGTAAATACGCAGCAAATATGGCAGCCAGGATCGGCAGCTAAGCTAAACAGACCTGGGCCGTGTGTGTGTATGTGTGTGTGTGTTTGCGTGTGTGTGAGTGCGCTAGGGAATGTGTTTTTGTGTTGTTGTGTGTATGTGGTTGGGTGGATTGCTTAGTGTGGTAGTGTTTATGTGTGTTAGGGTTTGTGTGTATTCACGTAATACAGTTTGTGTGTGTGGCTGGGTGGGTGGCTTTGTGTGCTAGCCTGTGTTTGTGTGCTATGGTGTGTGTGTGTGTCTATTCTTATAGGTTCTAAACAGGGGAAACGGGGTAGATATTGACCTAGAGTCGGCCGTGGGAGGAGACTTGGCTTTGATGTAGCCATCATCTGATCATCCCCCCCCCCCCCCACCTCCCTTACTCCCCCCGCTGTCAAGCCTCAGTCCCACTTCACTGTGTCGGTCGGACCCTTCCTGTCTTTGTGTTTTGCCTCTGTCTCCCCCCCCCCCCCCCCCCCCCCACCCCACACCATCACCACCTACTGGAACACTCACACACTCACACACACACCGAGCTCCACGCACACACAAGTCTTTTCTTTCCACAGACGTCCTTATCATCATCCTCATCATCGCCATCTTTCACAGCGTAATTATGAAAAAGGGACATTTTTTTCCTTGTCTTTTTTTTTTTCTGCAGTTTGATTAGCGAAAGAGCTCTTATTCCCAAACTCACATTCATAATTAATCACTAAATCACGAGAGAGAGAGAGAGAGAGAGAGAGAGAGAGAGAGAGAGAGAGAGAGAGAGAGAGAGAGAGAGAGAGAGAGAGAGAGAGAGAGAGAGAGAGAGAGAGAGAGAGAGAGAGAGAGAGAGAGAGAGAGAGAGAGAGAGAGCTGTGTAATTATCCTCAGAACTTTCGATATCCCCAGTAAATCCAGCGAGCCGCTTGACATGGCTAATTAGAGAAGCAATCAAAGGTCTAACCCCAGAGACTTCTCAAAAGAGAGGGGGGGCTGGCGGAAGGCAGGACCAGACGGAGTGAAGTGAGACAGACTGACTGAGAGAACTCCTAATGGGCGGTGGTGTGTGTGCGTGTGCGTGTGCATGTGGGAAAGTTGAATGCTTTTGTTGTATCATATCTCTCCATCTCTCTATCTCTCTACGTCTCTACGTTGTGTGTCTCTGTCTCTCTGTCTCTCTGTGTCTCTCAACATCTCTCAATATTTCTGAGTCTCTCTCTGCAGCTCGCTATGCCTCTCTCCCCTCATTCCCATTCCCATCCAAACTGTCCCTACATCCAAACCATCATATGTCTTTGATGTTTTGTAGATTAGATTGACAGTATGCACAGTTCTGCTTGTACGATGTTAAATCAGAAGGAGAGATGGCACAGAGCCACGGCCCGAAACCCCAAAATTGAAAGGGGCAGAGTTGTTTCTTGTTTGCTGTTTCCAAGAGAAGCCCATTTGCGTGAGTTGAAAATTCTAAGAAGGGGATTTCAATGAGTGTATTTCTACCCCGTTAACACAGTGTCCTCACTTTCTCTAATAATGTTGGTGTCCAGACAGGATGTTTTAGCTTGTCATCCCAGCAGGAGAGGTTTATTGGTTTATTGATCCAAGTTTGTGTTCGCTGTTAGCCAATTACGTGCTTACAGATCCCCGCCTCCAGCAGCATGATTGGTCAAAACACACATGAAGTGAAACATACTGAAATGCCCTTTCACCCATAATTGAGCTCAGCCATCAGACTTTATTTGGTTATTAATCTAGATCTCTACGTAGGTAGGCCTCCGACTCACACCTTCACCCCTGTCAGGCCCGCTGTGCTCTCTCCCCTCACTCAGTCCCTCTCTCTCTCTCTTGATTACGCTGTCACTCTCTCTCTATATCCCCCTCTCCCTCTTTCTTGCTCGCTCAGTCTCTTTCTCTCTCTCTCACCTGCTCTCTCTCTTGCCCTCTCTCTATCTCTCTCTCTTACCACCTCTTTCCAGTCTCTCAACCACACCATGACCCACTCTCTGTCTCTCTCTCTTTCGCCCTCTCCGTCCCTCCGGGGGCCCGGACCTGGGGCTCCTCGAGGGGACGAGGATGGAGTTAGTACCGACCTGAGCCGGGTCGGCCCCCGGCCGGCTCCTAGTCAGCACAAAACAGTGTGAGAGGAAGCACACTGAGCTGCGTGTATGTGTGTGCGTGTGCGTGCGTGCGTGCGTGTGTGCGTGTGCACGCCCTTGCAGGCCCCATGCTTCTCACTCCGCAGGTCGCGGGGTAGCGTGGCGTGCCATGCATTGGGTTGAAGTGGATAATCTCCTCCCTTGGTTCCTGTATGCTAAAGGTTCAGCATGTGTCTTGTGTTCCCTTTGACACTCGGTTTAGCATGGCCTATGTGTCCATTAGCCCGCGTGTGTGTGTGTGTGTGTGTGTGTGTGTGTGACTGTCCATTGGTGTGTGGGTGGGTGTCTGTATCCATGTGTGTGTGTGTGTGTGTGTGTGTGTCTGTTTGCCTGTGTTTGTGTGTGTTATTATGTGTTGTGGGAGTGGCGGGCCAGAGTCGGGCTCTGTCACTCTGTGCCCTCATTCTCATGTCTTTATTTGTCCTTGGGCGGCGTGGCGCCTGGCTCCATCTCTCTCTGCCCTGTCCGCCCTGTGTCAATCCTCGCGCCGTGTAATTGGTTGTTTTCTGGCCGGCCGGGGCCGTCCCCCCTCCCCCCCCCCGACTGGCGTTGATTCATGGCGTCTCCGGGGGTGACAGAGGCGTCTGTCCCCGCAGACAAATCAGAGGCGGACCTCGCCCGACCCGCCTGGGCCCTGTCCCTGTGTGTGCACCTACAGCGCACGCTCTCACTCGCACACACACACATACACACGCATACACACGCATACACATGCACCCACACATACACATACGCACATATATACACATACACATACACCTTCGTACACATACGTATACACGTACAAATACACATACACACACACATACACACACCCACGCACACACACACACACACACACACTCAGGCACCCTTGTGCGCAAAAACATGTGCGCACACACACCCGCTCACACACACGCTCTCTCAAACATACACATGCACACGTGCTCTCACCGATACAAACACATGCACACACATTCATGCACACACAACCATAGCCACTCTGTCACTGACTCCATGGACACATACAGACCACTCATACATGCCAGTTACAAGGTTATATATTACGACAGTGTCAGACACAACCAGTCCCCTATGCAGGCCATCCCTGCTGACCTGGATACAAAACCTGACCCTTTATCTACTTAGCAGTGTCACCTTCAAAGCCACTAGTGATACACTACAACGCACACAAACACACACACACATGCTTTGACTATCTTGGCTGTAAAAATGTAAAAAGACACAAACACACAAAAGGCCATGTGGGTGTGTGTGTGTGCGTGCATGTATGTCGGTGTGTGTGTGTGTGTGTGTGTGTGTGTGTGTGTGTGTGTGTGTGTGTGTGTGTGTGTGTGTGTATGTGTATGTGTGTGTGTGTCTTTGCTCTCGCCTGTTTGTGCGTGTATATGTGTGTGTGTGCTCTCGCCTGTTTGTGCGTGTATATGTGTGTGTGTGTGAGCATGTGTGTGTGTGTGTGTGTGTGTGTGTGTGTCTGCTCCGGGCGGTTCGTCCTCTCTCTTCCTTTAAGGCGACCGTCTCGTATCCATAATTGAAGGTAATGGGCTGCTAAAGGGATTGTAAAGGCTTTGTGCTGTGGTTAAAAATTGATCTTAAGCCGAGGCGTTTTTTCCTCCGTGCTCCTGCCTCTGACCTTGTAATTGATTCGGTGAGCGTAATATGTATTTTTTCCTCTGCTTTCCCCTCCCCTGTGCTGTAGTTTGATACAGTGTAATTGACTTTGCTGCATCGCTCAGGTTATGCATAGTGCGTGTTTACAGATTGTGTTTTTTTTCTCTGTATGTATGTATGTATGTTCTTATGTATGTAGTTGTGTGTGTGTGTGTGTGTGTGTGTGTAGTTCTGTGTGTGTTTGTGTGTGTGAGTTTAGTTAATGTTGAGTATCGTTCTGTGTGTGTGTGTGTGTGTGTGTGTGTGTGTGTGTGTGTGTGTGTGTGTGTGTGTGTGTGTGTGTGTGTGTGTGTGTGTGTGTGTGTGTGTCTGTGTTTGTTACTATAGTTCTCTGCGTGTGTGATTTAGTATAGTTATATGTGTGTGTGTGTGTGTGTGTGTGTGTGTTTGTGTAAGTTAGTATAGTTTTCTGTGCGTGTGTGTGTGTGTATGTGTGTGTGTGTGTGTGTTTAGTTCTATGTATGGGTGTATGTGTATGTGTTAGCATAATTCTGTATGTGTGTGTGGGTGAGTGCTTGCTCCTCCATCCGCCCGTGTGTGTGCGTACGTGCGTGTGCAGGCGCTCCCCTATAACAGCCACTGTGTGTGTAGGTGTGTGTGCAGGCGCTCCCCTATAACAGCGTGCCTGCGGTGGGTTCTCCCTGTTAGGGTCAGGACGGTGTTCAGGTTAATTCCTCTAACTGCTGGTAAGTGCTGGCTCCCCCGGCACTCCCTGTCTGGAGCAGCCCCCCCCCCCCCCCCCCCCCCTTGTCCTCCCTCCGTCTGTCCGTCTGTACTCACTAGTCCAAACCCCCAGCTGCAGGACCATCCATTGATCTGCTGATCCATTGATCAATAATAGCATCTGTAAGGTACACTGTGGAGGGTGGGCTCTCCCCCCTTCTGGTACTGCACTCATAGAAACACACACACGTGCACACACACATACAAGCAAACACACACACACACACACACGCACACACACACACACACGTACACACGTACACACGTACACACACAGACACACAGATTGTCTGGATGAGAAAGCCTGGACAATGTTGCCTTGATCTCCATCTTGTTGGTGCTGCTCTTGCTATTTGTATGAGTGATATTCATGTCTTAGTGCAAGGTTCAGTCTGTCGTTCTGTCTGGCTGTCTGGCTGCCTGTGTCTGTCTGCTGTCAATACCATATAAAAGCGGTATCATGTTAAGGCTGAGATTTCTTAGAGAATAAACTTCCCTATTCCACCCCCCCCCCCTGCCTCTCTCTGCGTCTCTCTCTCTCTCTCTCTCGCTCTCTCTCTCTCTCTCTCTCTCTCTCTCTCTCTCTCTCTCTCTCTCTCTCTCTCTCTCTCTCTCTCCCGCTCTCTCTCTCTTTCCCTCACTCCCTCATTCTCTCTAATTATCTCTCTCTTTCTGTCCCTCCCTCTCTTTCTCTCTTCCTGTATTGGCCTCTGGTGTGTATTTTGTACGGCTGCCTTTGCTACAAGGAGACTCACACTCGCACACAGATCTGTGTATCATCTGGAGAAGGAAATGACATCAGTGCCTATAGCTTCCCATTCCCTCCCTCCCTCCATCTCTCCTTCCTTCCCTCCCTCCCTCCCTCCACTCGCCCGCTCTCATCTCCCTCTTTATTCCTCCTTTTGGAGTCTCCGTCTTGCTTCAAATTACTGCCAATAAAGCAGTCTGTCTCTCTCTCACCCTCTCCCTTTTTCTCTCTTCCGCTCTCGCTCTCTCGCACTCTATCTCTCTCTTGCTCTCCCGCTCTCGCCCTCTCTCTCGCCGTCTCTCTCTCGCCGTCTCTCTCTCCCTCTCTCTCCCTCTTTCGCTCTCTCCCTCTCTCCCTCTCTCTCGCCCACTCTCTCGCCCTCTCTCTCTCCGTCTCGCTCTCCCTCTCTCTCGCTCTATCGCGGTGCCTCTCGTCCGCACACTTCCTGTTGTAGGAGTGAGTCCCTCAGAACCCTCCAGAACATATTAAACAGGCATCAGCCTCTCGCCGGGGCCGCATCACACTGTTCAAATGTTGTTCTTCCACCGGGAGCGCGGGAGTACGCCAGGAGATGGGATGTGCA
Source organism: Gadus chalcogrammus (assembly GCF_026213295.1). Classification (NCBI taxonomy): domain Eukaryota; kingdom Metazoa; phylum Chordata; class Actinopteri; order Gadiformes; family Gadidae; genus Gadus; species Gadus chalcogrammus. The sequence continues at coordinate 15,486,235 of NC_079422.1, read as the reverse complement.
ACATTAACTTGATTCACGGCCGCCCGCGACTGAGTGACACCCCATAAACCTCGGTGGTCTACTGCCAGGGGCGCCCGTAGAATGCACCATCCACACACAGACACACACACACACACACACTGAACACACACTAAAGCACACATGCACAAACACACAAACACACACATGCACGCAAACACATAGACACAAACAAACACACAGGGGGCCACAAAGGTTACTATTGTTAGCAAATCCGCACATATGTATGCAAAGGTGCACACTCATCACACCCACACATACACACACACACTTGCATCGGCTTACATGCAAATCGCATGGAAACGTTCTTCATGGTAACGTGGAGATAACGCCTTGGTAGCCATAGTAATCGCACGCTGCAGCACACAGGGCTCTGGCCCTTTGGCCCCTGCGCTTCAATACGGGTCCCGAGGTCGGTGTAATACATGTCACCTCCGCCACTCGGCACTCCCACGACTCCTGGAGTCACGCCACAAAGGGATGTCACGGCAGTCCGCTGCTGTTGCAGAAACCCCAAACCAGTGTTGTGTGTTGCGGTTCTGAACAAGGCTGTCCAGAGATCAGTCTGTAGGAGGTCTTCCCTGCGTCGACCCGGGGTCACATTATGGGACGCTCTAGAACGGGCACAGAGGGAGGAATTGGCCCCTCGAATCCATTTCAGAAATAGGGGGGGGGGGGGATCAAAGCAGTGGATGGCAGAGCATGTTTAACAGATTGGTTTTCTTTTTTTCCTCCTATGGCTTAATTAGCGTATATTATTCTTCTCAATATGTTTGACATCGGTTCAATAAAGGGAGGAGGTGAGGGAGGAGGAGGTGTCATTTTAATTAATGCGAGCGTCCATTTATGTTCTCGCCCTCCACCTAAAACTCTGGCCTTGGGCCAAACTAACTCAGCCACCCCTGGCCTGCAGAGGGTAGCTGTGCGTTAAAATCGGAGCGATTGGACAGACCTGCTGTCAAAAAGGAAAAAGTGATCTGAACAAAAAAGGACTGTAAGGGCCTTTACCTTTCCTGCTTGATAAGATTCCAGGAACTTCAATCGGGGGTTCGTTGGAGCTTGACATTTACACGGGGACATTAAACACCAGACGCAGATCCTTAAAGATTTGGATCCTTTACTCCTTCCTTGTGCTATATTCTAGAATGCGTGTGTGTCTTCTATTCTCTGTTTTCATGCAGAGTTAACCCTTACATAAAGGGTTTATAGGCGCTGCCCCCCTATGCGCCGACTCCAATCCCGGGTTACATTTTCTCCTTCTGAAGGCTCTGAATAGATTAGCCCTGAGCACGACTGCGTCGCCTGAGCTTGTCGCAGTTTTTTTTTTTTAACAATGGCATTTCTAACACCATTCTCGTCACCTTGGAGACGCCATGGCAACGTGTGATCGGAGGGGGCACGGCGTGGCTCAATTAGCACCAGCCGGTTTCTCGCCGCTCTCTGTCAGCGAGCCTAATATCTCCATGTGACTGTCGCATAATGCGTACATTACAGAAAAAGTGTTTTCCTAGTGCCAGTACTTTTCCGTAAGAATGCCTAAAAGATCTGCAGCAGGTGCACCCACTGTGAACCAGAATTAACCACATCCATGTCCTCAATGATATGTCAAAAATAAATAAATTACTAATTTCTCATCATTGCAAAAATGTGACTGATCGTCATACTTGTTTGGTTACTAAGCGACACGTGTATTCATGTCCACCTCCTCTCTCTCTCTCCAGGCATCGTGTCCAAGTCCTACGAGTGCCGCCTGAAGGGCCAGGGGGCCGCCATCGTGGAGACCCTGGAGGCCCCCGGCTCCCAGGCCGGGCCCTTCAGGTCCCCGGAGCCCGGCGGGGCCCACGACGGGCCGGTCCAGCAGCTGATCATCATCCAGGGCTACGGCAACGGCGAGATCGACCAGACGGAGCTGGAGGAGTCGGCCGCCACCACGCTGCAGACGCTCGCCATGTCCGGCCAGGTGGCCAAGGTGCTCCACATCACCGAGGACGGCCAGCTGGTGGCCGCCACCGGGGACGTGGCGTCGGGCGGCTCCGCCCACCTGGGCGCCTCCGGGGGCACGCAGTACGTGGTGCTGGAGTCCGGCGGCGGCGGCGGCGGTGGGAGGGAGGGCCTGCAGCAGGTGGTGGTGGCGGCGGCGAGGAGGGCGGCGGCGGCAGCGGCCGGGGAGACGGCGGGAGGACTTCAGGGAGGCATGGCGTCCGAGTCGGCCACCGCTCTGGACGCGCTGCTGTGCGCCGTCAGTGAGCTGGGGCAGCAGGAGATGGAGGTGCCAGCAGGAGGAGGAGGTGGAGGCGGGGAGGAAGAGGTGGTGGTATCAATGGGGGAGGCTCAGACGCCGCAGGGCGTGAAGGAGGAGGGGCTGGAGGAGCTGCAGCAGGAGGCGGAGGCGTCGTCCCCCAAGGAGGAGGAGGCGCAGAAGCCGACCAACGTCATGCAGGAGGTGCTGCAGTTCGCCGCCGCCCAGATGATGAAGGAGGGCCTGAAGCAGGTGATCATCAACAGCGAGGGCACCCACTACATCGTCACGGAGCTGGACGACTGCACCCTGCAGGTGGAGGAGGCCGTGTTCCAGGACACGCCCGAAGAGCCGGTGGAGGAGGGGGAGGAGCCGGCGGCCGTGGGGGAGGAGCCGGCGGCCATGGGGGAGGAGCCGGTGGCCGTGGAGGAGGAGCCGGCGGCGGTGGAGGAGCAAGTGGAGGAGCAGACGGCGCCTCTGCTGGCGGAGCAGCTGCCAGGGGGAGGGATGGTTGTCTTCCTGGACGGCGCTCCACACAAAGTGATCCTGGAAGGGTAGTGAGGGGAGGGGGGTGGAACACTGGATTCTTGGGGTCGGGCAGGAAAACTGGTCCGCTGTGTTCTATGCAGAATAGAAGCAGATTCTGGTTTGGTGGGGGGGGATTGAAGCTGGCCCCCGCCCTCTCTGAGTCAGAGCAAATTGTTGAGCATCAGTTGAATTGTTTTTTTGTTGAAATGCATTTCTCCGATATTTAATTTGTTGTTATCCTCGGCTAAAGATAAACTCAGGTAAAACCTTTGCGCATTCTGTGTGAGGGTGGGTGTGACCCACCGAGGGATGGATGTTACGCACATGTCCATCTCAGTTACCACGGAGACCGTGGGAAGACAAAAAACAGAACTACTAGCAGCGACAGATCTTCCTTCAGAACACATGTTTTACGTTTGTGTGATGTTGTCCTACAACTTTCCTTCTGCCGTTAATTAGAAGTATTTTAAATTTGTTATAATGCGTACAATGCGCTTAGCTTTTTCTTTTCTCTTTTTTTTATTGTTGACATCCTAAATTGAAACTCAATATACCAGTTTTTGTTGGTTATCAGTTCTTCAGTTCTTTAAAGGCTTGGTTTAATTCAGATTCTATTTCTTTCATTTTCGTTCTTGTTATTTTTCTTTATGAAATACAGCCATTGAAAACAATCTGATGTTTTAATCAAGCAGTTTGACAATAAACACTGAATAAACCCAGCCGTAAGATGCATTCTTTGCAGAATGTAATAGGATGTACAGTATATTTGTAATATTTAACATCAATTCAAAACCTACCTTACTCCAACTCCTTTTTTTTTTCGTTTCAACAATAAAATCCTATTAAACATTAGTTGAATTTGTAAAAAAAATAATATACTCAGACTCAACTTCTTTTTAGCAATGGCGCCGTTGTCTCTTTCTGTCTGGTCCTTCCCTGCTCATCTCCATGCAGCCGAGTCCACAACATGGCGGGAACAGTGGGGCTAGCATCGCTCCATCTCTCCACCACCATCGCCACGCTCATCATGCGAGCCGGCACGGACATCACACCCATCAGGCCGTGCTTTCCCATCAGGCACTCCGATCACTAACACAATCATGATCATCACCATTATCATTATCATCATCATGATCACCATCATGCTAATCACCGCCCGCCCCCCCCAGCCAACCATAAGGCCCATTCTGTCTCTCTCACACACACGCTCACGCTCACACACATTCACACCCCAGCAGTATTCAGCACTGGAGGGAGAATCAATATTCATTTGGGGCCCCCTTACACAGGCCTCTGATTGAGTGAGTGGGAGAACAGTATGACTGCTGCAAACACTACGGCCAGCCGCTGGAAGCACGCACACACACACACACACACGTACACGCACACAAAGACAGGGCAACACGCATGTGCAGAGGGCATCTAGAGATCATCTCTTTGACACCGCACACACTGTAGGCATACAGGCTTGGCTAGTTTGGTGAAAGAAGGCTATGGCGTAATATGCGCGTGTCTGCTGTGTGGAGGAGTAGGCAGTAGAAATGAGAGGAGTGGATTGCAGAAGGCTGCTGGGAGGTGAGGAAGGTCTAGAATCCACCGAGTTGGTGGTGGTAGAGGTAGCTGTGGAGGAGGTGTGGGTTGTGGTCGTGGTGGTGGTGGCCGGTCTTTGTCTTGTGCACCCCGCCCCTGCTGTCTCTGTTTATTGTGCTGGCAGCCGACTGCTCACATGCTCTCAAATGGAAGCATTTAAGCAGCAGGCCTCGTGTTGATTCCTTTTCACTTACGCCACATATTCACACACACACACACACACACCACATCAATGTATATACACACTCCTGTGCACACAAAGGCAGATCCTACGCTGTGAGTGGCTGGCTTTCACACACACAGACACTAGCTAGTGTGTACTGGTGCCAGTCTATCTGCCCTCTTAATCAGCCCTGGGTTACTTCATTATGGGCTGTGACAGGGCCGAGCCTGTCACATGGTAGACGGAGAGAATTAGCAGCTGTCACTCACTGATGAGTTCATTTCCTGACAGGCTGCTCTCTCTCTCTCTCTCTCTCTCTCTCTCTCTCTCTCTCTCTCTCTCTCTCTCTCTCTCTCTCTGACGAAGGCTCGCTGTAGACAGCAAGACACATGATGGAAAACTGCCTGCTTAATTGGAGCAGGACGGGAGGGAAACTGCTGGGGGGGGGGGGGGCAAGGGGTAGGGTGGGTAGATAGAAGAGCAATGTGGATGGATTGAAGGGTACCCCATCCCCCCTCCAACCATAACACTAAACACACACACATACACACACGTATACATACATCCTTCTCCCTGGAGCATTTTGGAGGGACAGTGATACTAAGAGTGTATGTGTGTGTGTATGTCTGTGTGTGTTTGCGTGTTTTGTGTATGAAGGCATGTGTGTGTGTTTTGTGTGTGAAGGCATGTGTGTGTGTGTGTGTGTGTGTGTGTTTTCATGTTTCATGTGTGTATGTCTGTGTGTGAAGGATACGGAAGTGAATAGCAAATCTATGAGGTTCTCGCTCTCTCTTCCCCCCCCCATCCCCCTGAGTAAGATAAATATGGCAATTCTGTTTAGTCGCCATCTATAGAAAACATATCAGCCCGGGGATCATTTTCCTAATGTCTCCGCTATTAGTTTTGGCCTCCCCTCGGCGGTATTAGCATTCTGCGGCTACGCTCTGTTTGTGCTTGCGTGTCCTCGGGGCGCCAGGTACAATTCTATTAAACTGACTTGTTTGTTTGCTGCTGTCTTCTCCATACCCACCACACACACATACACCTCCATCACACACGTATACACCATCACACACACACACACACACACACACACACACACACACACACACACACACACACACACACACACACACACACACACACACAGACGCACACCACCGATACATGTGCCCTCATTCCTATAAAACCCTGAGCTGAGCGTGTGTAGCTGCCATATTTACAACGCTCGGCGCGATCACATGTAATGTTAGACTTCCTTGTTGTTGTATTATTGGCCTGTGTTTTGGTTTGTGAAAATCAATCAGTTGTGCTTTATTGTCATCGATAGTCTTAATGCGGCTGTAATGTAGGACAGCCGTGGTTCAGAGGGAGTTCATCTCCTGTAATGTTGGGGAGCGCCTCGCGTTCTCTCTCTCTCGCTCTCTCTCTCTCTCTCTCTCTCTCTCTCTCTCTCTCTCTCTCTCTCTCTCTCTCTCTCTCTCTATCTCTCTTCTCCCATCTTGCTTTCTCTCTGTCACTTTCTCTCTCTGTCGCTTGCCCTGCCTCTCTTTCTCCCACCCACTTTTCCTCCCTGCCTCTGCCTCTGGTGTCTTTGATCACTTTAATCCGTCCCCCCCCCTCCCCGCCTTCCACCAATGCACCCCACCCACCCACCCACACCCCCCACCCACCCACCCACACCTCAGCGCCTCACATACCTCAACGCGTGACAGAAAAAATTGACAGCCCAGCTCCAGCCCTATTCCACTGTCCACCTCCTCCTCCTCCTCCTCCTCCTCCTCCTCCTCCTCCTCCTCCTCCTCTACATCGCAGACATCTTCCATAGTACTGCCCTGCAATTCACACACAAGCACACACATACATGCACACAAACACACACACACACACACGCACACAGACACAAAAGAATGAAAACACACACTCACACACGCAGCAGGCAAGCAATCCTAATGACAGACTGTGGCACTCTCCACTTATTCAGAGTGAGCTTTGAGCTTTGTTTGATTGTAACGGGATCTGATGGGCGGTGTGTGTGAAAAGAAGCAGCCGCATTTAGAACCTCGAAGCCGAACTGTTACAGTTAAGTGTTCTTTTTTTTTGCTAATTAGAAAAAAAACAATTTCAAACACACCGACGAGGGGAGCAATAAAGTGAAGCGAGAGGAAGAACGGGGTGAGAAGATTGCGAGGGAGACGCTGTTTGCCTCTGCTCAAACTTGCTCTTCTTCTTTTACGTCTTTTTATTTTGAGTTGACGACTGTCACAAACCACTTTTCTCGCCTAAGTGCCAAGACGTTTTCTCAAAACTGCTCCAATTTAAAAAACCTCAGTCCCATCCATTTGGATGTACGGTACTTAAATATATTTAAAATATAGATAGGCCTCTGAGGAAGGACAGGCGAGCCAGGGATGCTCAGCAGCCTGCCTCTCCTGAATTAAACAATTCTCCATCCTTACATTTTACATCAGGGCCCCTTTTTAAGGTGTAGGCCTGATAGAGAGAGAGAGAGAGAGAGAGAGAGACAGAGAGAAAGTGAGAGAGAGAGAGAGAGAGAGAGAGAGAGAGAGAGAGAGAGAGAGAGAGAGAGAGAGAGAGAGAGAGAGAGAGAGAGAGAGAGAGAGAGAGAGAGAGAGAGAGAGAGCGAGAGAGAGAGAGAGAGAGAGAGAGAGAGAGAGAGAGAGAGCGAGAGAGAGAGAGAGAGAGAGAGAGAGAGAGAGAGAGAGAGAGAGAGAGAGAGAGAGAGAGAGAGAGAGAGAGCGAGAGAGAGAGAGAGAGAGAGAGAGAGAGAGAGAGAGAGAGAGAGAGAGAGAGAGCGAGAGAGAGAGAGAGAGAGAGAGAGAGAGAGAGAGAGAGAGAGAGAGAGAGAGAGAGAGAGAGAGAGGAAAAGACTCAACAAAGTCGGGAAAAACAACCAAGTCGGGAAAAACAAAACCGCCCACCCACTCTCTGTTGTCACTCTCTGGTGTCCATTAGAGACACGTAGGACTAATCAGTCGCTTGGTACGTGTTTTGTAGGGAAAACAAACAAGGTGACACATCAAGGCGGACGGGGAGCGCCACGTGTACGACAGAGTGGATCAGTGAAGTTCCTTTTGCCCCCGAAGCAATATTCACATCAAACACAAATGGTTATTTCCATTGTACTTTTATTCACTGGATTGAATGTGGTGAGTTTGTTGATGTGGTGAGTGTAGTGTGTGTCAGAGGTAGCCTCATTCAACCCAAAACTCAAAATATGCAGTGAAATAAAACACAAGCTTCGACATTAGATCACAACTAGTGAGTAGAGAAAAGAACAGCTCATAAACATTAGCCAAAGACTCAGCCCGGCGCCTCATGAATTATCTTTATTTGTTCTGTCTCAAGAAACTCTCGCTGACATAAACTAATAAAGTACTTTTGAATGTTGGCCAACACTCTATCTCTCAGCGCAATAATCCATTTACTACCCTCTCAGAGCCGGGGTTTCCACTTGGTAACTCACCTGTACCTCGTAACAGTTTAGAGCCTGTTAGCCCTTATAGCTTACAGCTACCTAGCCCCTGTAGGAAGCTGTGACTGGATGGCAGGAGACTGGATGGCGTTGTGCACCGCGGCCACTAGTACCGCAGCGCCGTGTTATGGACCTTAGCGCTGGAAAGCCTGAGTCACTAAAGCCGTAGACACTGCCAATGGGTGGTGGCGCTGTCCCTGTCATTCAACACTGCTCAAATGACTAGCTCAACTCCCTCGCAACCCGTCATCTGCTTTGCATGTTATCCCCCCAAAAACCTTCACTTCACTTGGCCTTAAAATATCACGTCCTCAGAGGAGGGATGAGTCATTTGGCGGGGCGAGCAGGATGTCCTTCCAGAAGGATCTCAAGCATATTGAGTCGGTTATATCTTCAACAGGGGCGGTCTGTGGATGTACGTGTAATTGCGACACGTTTCATTTCCCAGGCTGCCCCTTCCGCCGTCGTTCCTTTTTAACCAAACGGCCTGGGTGTGTTGAGCTCCCATTTGTGAACGTAGCCCCCTGTGCGTCCCCTGGTGGCCCTTGCCTTGCCGTAACAAGCGTTGGGGGGCCCCTGTGGTAAGTGGTCCCCGGGGACGCCCACCCGCCTATGATCCGGCGCTCCCCGGGGCCCAGTTAATTTCGCACTCCGCTCAGAGGCTCGCTACTCTCCACTGCTCTCTCTCCTCGGCGTCCTCCTTCAACTCTCTACACTTTCCTCTTCCTGTCCGTCCCCAGCTCACTCTCTCTATCCCTCGCTATGTCTCTCGCCCTCTCTCTCTTATGTAGAAGAGAACTGTGCCAAGAGGGACTTGGCCGGTCTCATTAGTCGTCGTAAGACAAACACAGGGGTCGCTCCTAGCACTAATTATGGTTCTGCTCCTCTGATGTACCAGGGCACGGCTAATAGACTTATCCTCCACACTACACTCTACACTACGTAAGTACGTAAACACAGTAAGGCCAGAACAATATGCATTGATAGTATGGTGTGAATAAAGTTCACACTTTGACTTCCGGTCGAGTGTACGCTGGCATGTTTGTTGCCGCTGTTCGCTGGAAATAGTAAGTTGTAATAGTAGTAACGTTAGTAGCAGTAGTATTAGTAGTAGTAGGACTAGTAGTAGTAGTGTCGCGTGAACATTTTATCTCGCACAGCTAGCTCCGGCACCCCTATCCACCACTACGGGCTAACGCCGGTAGCTAGTTGCTAACCGGCTGTCGCGACACCGGCTTTCTAAGCTTACCTGGTTCCTGCCTCATCATGCGGCCCAACAACTCTCTCACCTGCTTTGGACTGGTCTGGGTATTCCTGTTGTTCTGCCATCATCCTGTGGCAGGACTACTCCACTACTCCATCACAGACCCTCTCGCGACCCGCTTGGATGTATTGGAGCCCCCACCTCCGGAGCTGCACCATCACCCGGACCTCGCTCGCCCCCCTCGTCGGCGCTACATCCACCGCGGGTCCCGCAGACATGTCCAGCCCAGCGACAATTCCAGTACAATCAACTCCACCTGGTCCACTTCTCGTCGCTCTCCCATCAACTCCGGCCGCACCGTCAACCATCATGCATTAGCCAGCCTAGCTAGGTCGGCTAATGCTACCGTCAAACTCGACTCCTCCGCTGTCAACTTCGGTCTCCTCAACATCCGCTCTCTCACCGGCAAAGGTCATCTCATCCAAGACGTCCTCACTGACCGTAAGCTTGACTTTTTCTTTTTAACTGAAACTTGGCA
>NC_079422.1:15448959-15471459 GCF_026213295.1 Gadus chalcogrammus | reverse complement strand
TGTGTGTGTGTGTGTGTGTGTGTGTGTGTGTGTGTGTGTGTGTGTGTGTGTGTGTGTGTGTGTGTGCATGTGTGTATGCATTCGTGCTTACTGACAGGGCTTTGAAGCGTTGCGGGGAGACAAGCAAAGCTGTGCGCACATACTCACACACACACACGTACACAAACACACACAAACGCACACCCACACACACACACACACACACACACACACACACACACACATACACACACACACACACACTGACTTTGGTCACGTGTTCTGCTGGCGTTCTTAAATGTGTCACAGGGAAAATGCCCCCCCTAGGCATTCTTCATTTACTGTCACAACCATTAGACATGCAGAGGGGCCCACATAAGAGATGGTATCAGTAGCACATGAGCTACGGTAATTAGCCTCCTGATGCAAGCATATGCATACATCATTTGTGTGTGTGTGTGTGTGTGTGTGTGTGTGTGTGTGTGTGTGTGTGTGTGTGTGTGTGTGTGTGTGTGTGTGTGTCTGAGTTTGTATTTGTTAAAGCTTGCACGCAATGCCCAGAAAGACAGATGCCAGGCAAACGTACAATGCTATTTTATTCTACATACAAAACAACAGTAGTATTTTTCGGGAGTCAACGACCATGCTGCCAGTTTTGACACACAAAAGTAATTTGACACTTCTGGGATGAGCCAATGATCCATCTGATTGGAAGGTTTTGTTGGAGACAAACAAAGAATCTTCGGGCAACAGATGTGACAGCTGTGACTGCTCTCTCTCTCCTTCGTCTGCTGGGTCCTCTGTGTTTGCCTACCTGCTACAGGTAGCCAGTGGGCGGGGCTGAGAGGCTTGTCAGCTGATGAGGTGCACCTGTGCAGGTCTGCCACGCAGGCTTTAGCCAGTCTCTCTCTCTTTGCACAGAGGCAGGTGGGCTTGGGTTCTGTTAAGGTGGTTCCTTAAGCTTTTGGACCTTTGGTTTGGTTCCCTGTTTTGTTTTATGCTTACACTATTCAACCTGCCCACAGCACACTTTCCACTGCCCATATGCATAGGCTTGTCGAAAGAATTGTGTGTTTGGTCGGTAGTTCAGTTAGTTGGTCAGATATGTTGGTTTGTTGTTCAGGTTTGGTTTGTTGCATTTTGCTTGGGTTTTTCCAACATGGTAAAGATGGTTTGTTGTTCCCAGTATTTGTTTTGTCTGGGTAAGTTTCCTCCTTTAGGGCTCGGTCGGTCCTTGTGATTTTGGTACTGGTTTTCTGTCCAAACCATATAATCTCACATTTTCTAATCTTCCATATGCTACACTAATCCCTTTACAGATTTCATGATACTTACTTTATTCTAATAAATAACTTTATCCCTTATCATGTGTGGATCCCGATCTTTGTTCTGACCCGAGCCTCGTCTTAATGCAGCCAAGGAGATGGCTATCAACACGATGGGAAAGCATTATGAATAATTATTGGATGATTGTGCTGTACAATGAAACACAGTAAAGATTCAATATAAATAGCAAAAGAAGGATGGGATTTTATTTGAACAACAAAAAGATGCGTTGGTCAAATTATAATGAAGAGGCTGAGATTATAGAATTCACTTCAAATGGTGAAGGGCTGAAAAACTTTAAGAAATATATTTAAGAAATATAGGCCTCCTAAAAGCCCATAACATTGATATCATACCCAATCCGATAATAAAGAGATTTGATATTGAATGGTTACAATTTCGTCTGGTGTTAAATCCTCGTTCTCGTTTTGAACGTCTCTCATGGCCGATCACAGTGTGTTCTTACTGATTAGCTCTTAATTTAGATCACCTGTCAGGCACCCCTTTATTAAAGGTGACACAATGGTTTTGGTTTATTTTTTGCATCGGCCTCTGACAATCGAGGTTGAGTTTAGCGAGTGTTGAAAGTTTGCTACCAACATGGCACTTCAAAACAGAGCACCGCAGTGAGTAAAAGTTATTTTCCTTTATTAATTGTTGACGTTTTTGGGCTGTCTCCTCAGACACAAGCCAGCAGTATCCCTGCTCTTTGCACTTTGACATGCATGTCACCGCTGTTTGTTAGCCTAGCTTTGCTGATTTGTATCTTGTGGTGTGTGTTTTTCTTAACAGGTGTTAACTAGTTGACTGACACGATCTATGGGGGGGCCCCCTTTGGGCCCCCCCAGACCAGCTTACCCTGCCAAGGAATCTAGTGCCATGGGACTCCAGTGTCTTCAAAAACACCCCTCGGAATATATGTGCATGAATGGTCCACCCAAGGGTTGATCTGGAAGCTACCACTATCCATGCAGTAATCTGCTGCGTGGAGTGGCTTCCAGAGCCACCCTTCAGTCTTGTTCAGGATCTGTTACAGTTGCCCTTCAAAGTAGCAGCCTACGGGTTTCTGAAGAAGCCTGCTTTATGTAGCATTGGAGTACAAAGATTGTGCGTAATGCTCATGTCATTGAACACTGGTAACCTGTAGATTAGTTTTCATAGGGGAGTAATAACAACGCATAATGTTGGTTTGATTTGAATCCCAGCATACCGGTTACCAAGATTCATGTAGTTTAACATCATTCAGTGCTGTCTCGGTGTCAAATGTGTGGCTTAGGCCTACTTTAAATCCACAAGGCCCTCTGGTAAACGTTGGACGACCCCCGGACAAGGTGATTAGTCACTGGGTGTGTGCTAAAGTTTTGTTCCATTTTTCACTAGTTGGTTAAGGCTTGCTAGAATTGTTTGGATGCAAGAGTTTGAAGATTTGGATTACAAACTTGACTCTGTTTTTACATTTGTACACTGTTTACCTCTGGATGTTTATGCAATGTGTAAAGCTGCATTTGACTATTCCAGGGTCGTTTTGTACAGGCTTTCAATTGACCATGTTGACTAGTTTGTGGGAAGTTTTTTTTCTTTACCCTTGGTTCCAATCCAACGGTTTTGACCACTTATGAAACTGGGCTGTGAACCTTGCAATTCTAGTTGTGTATTTGTACACACAAGCTTGTCCAGTAGTATCTCCATCACTAGCTTCAGCATTTCCTTGTAGGCCATTAGCTGACTTATGTATTGGAGTGACGATTTGGGTATTTTAAGATACTTGAAAACCTAAAATAAAGCAAAATGCGTGTCTGGTGTGCAAGAGCAAATGTGTTAACTTGCAGAAGTCGAGGAGTCGCCGTAGGTGGTAAGCCATCTGGAGGTTGTGGCAATGGAGGCTTGTGGTAGATCTGCCATCCAAGAAAGGTTAATTCTTCTGAAGCATGATTAATAGTTTAGTAAATTGAATCTATTCATGTAGAAATATAAAATCCAAGACTGCAGCCAGTACCTGTATCGCAATATGTGGAAAATATTAGTCTTCATTTGTAACTAAAGAATAATTAACATGAGTAACTGGGTTTCTTCCATTTTCTAACTAGGGGGACTTGATAATGCTGAGTGTACTGGATTAATCAGAGGTATTTTGCCCATCAGATTTGATGGCATGACTACAGGGTGACAAAGACAATTATTCCCTTCCTATCAAAAGAGACTTCTAAAACATCTGCTAGAACAGTTTTTAGATGAAGTTACTTCCATACACATGGCAACTACCTATTAAAATACATTTGGATGATTCCTATACTTTATATTTAACTTGTTCATGCTGCAAATTGACTTTTTGTAGTTGCTCCATATTTAATGCTTTGACAGCCTCACCTGCTAGAAAAGTCTACAAAAATCAGCTAAATCTAATGAACTGTTAACAGATGGTGCTGTCACTATTTTTGGTAAATTAATAGCCATCAAATGTTGTCACTCATACTAATGCCAACTACCCTCTTTCAGGTGGTGGTTCAACACTGATGTCTCTCCTAGGCTTGAGGCAGAGCTCACAAGTGAATTACAATAATGTCCTGGATCATTTGGGAGTACACTTTTATTTAGTCTACCTGACCAGGGACATCATTGAACTATAGGTAACCTGACCCAAACTTGTCACTCTCGTTAGGGTGTCCTTTTCTCTTGTTTTAACCCTAAAGGGCTGAAAATATCAACATTTTCAGGTATTCTATTTGGATAATGTGCAAAACTTGTGGCTTCACTAATAAAAAAAATTAACAAATGTATTTTTCTTAAACTATTTAATGGTTTGTATGCAAAATATTTAGACTCAATTTGTGGTCAATGAAACTCTGAAATTGTTTAAGTTGATAAACTACTATCGGTTAAAGGTATTTGCTTTGGGCATCTTTTGGTATTTTTAGAATCAAGCTCCATTGCTATTAGAAATTGTGATGTCTTCCAGTACTACAAAGTGCTTCCACAAGTTTCAAAAAGGATGTGGCAGAAAAGGAACTGCCAACTAAATCAATCTATCATGGGTAGAAGGTTTCTATGGAAACATGTGTTGGCTGCTGGTTCCCGACACAGCTGCTCATAGACTGTGACTGTGACCTTGTATTTAACTTTTTGGGACTTTTGGTGACTTTCACAAATGAGAAATTACCCGCTGTTGAACTTGTTAATAAAATAAACAAGACCTTTTAAACTCCAGCTACTTTTTTTTTTTACTATTTTTACTGCCTTGATTTCAACCCTGTGACTTGTCAGGTGATAACTCTGTACTTGTGACCGCATATCATGGTACCATTTGAAACTGGATATTGCATTAAATCCATATGCTTGAAACTTTTCGATAATGCATATCAAGGAAACAATGAAATGGTCTAAGCAATTTGTGGGACTTGGCTGCTTTTACATTTTTACCTATTTTGGGCGGGATGTTGGCCTAGATTTGGTATTCCATAGTCACTCCAACCTGCAAGTCGTGGTGCTTCGTGTAAAGCGGTTTCAGGGGGTTAGAGCCTCTGACCTTTTGCCGCATGCGCAGAATTCCCCTCCTGGAAACTCGGTTGGAGTGTTTACATGACCAGCAAAGATGGTCAAGGATTAGGTTCCCTGGGTGTCGTAATTGGGTTGTTAAACGTGCAGCCAGCATGTAAATGCCCCCCCTCTAGAAGAAATCCTAAGGGTGACTCATGGTTGTGTATGCTACTAATAATTCCTTTAGTATATAAGCTGTAACTGAATCCTTGTCTGGCCATGCAGATTGCTGCCAAGGCCCCCAAAACATCTTCCCTCTCACCCCCGTGTGCCCTCTGCAACCTCCCCCCCGCCCCCATTTTGTTCTCAGTCCTCTTGCGCTGAAGGGATTAAATGTGTGTCTGTGTGTGCTAGCTTATGCCTCACTGTGTGTTTGGCAGCTGTGCCTCCACATGCATTCTTGCCAATAGCATCTCGTAGTCGAGGGAGCCCAGTCACTCTGAGCAGTTGTCTCTATATTCTGAAATCCTCAGGAATAATAATAAATGAATCACGATCGTAATGTAACATTGCTGAGGAGAGAGCCGGATTGGAACCTGTTGGTCTCTTTGACGCAAAAGAGGTGATCCCAACCCCGCCCCCCCCCCATCCCCAGTATCCCCCACACACCTCATTCCCATTGCTCTGTGTTCTGCCGTGTCTGGTCAGCGTCAGACTCCGCGCGGGACGTCCAACACAAACACTTGGGCCGTCAGAGGCTGTCCCAGAGACGGCCGTGTCCGAGGGCGCTCCCTGGCCTCCGTGGATTACATCAAATCAACATCACACCACAGAGCTAAGCCAGTCGCGCTGCTGCAATCAGCGGCCCTGCGTCCCTCAGGGCACGCATGCACAGGACAGACAGATGCATGCGTCACGGACGCATGCCACCGATATGTGCGCTATGGCAAGATGTGCTCGCATGAGCAGTCGATTGCTACCAAGTATGGATTAGTGTGGGTGTGTGTGGGTGCATGTGGGTTTTCCGCATGCAATGGAACACAAAGGACAAAGCAAGACACTTGCATAATGCACTATTAATGGACAGCAATGTACTCTTATCTTTACCTTATGCAACTCCCATGCACCACCTACACACACCTACCAGAATGTAACGTGCCCTGAAAGCCCTTCTCAGAATCCTGGTATAGAGGCCCTGTGGAGAGGTAGATGTTTTTATTCTGTTGTGCGGGGGGGTCAAAGGCATAGGAGGAGGAACCTTTAGGGGCTGCTTCCTCTTCAGCGTTGCTAGCTCTTTCCAGTTGGAACGAAACTGCCTTCAAATGCACCACTTACCTGTGCGAGCACTTGCCGCAATGGATTCTATTTGGGTACCTGTACCTATTGAGCTGGGACATGAGTGCAAATGGATAAACATTTTGTGCGACGAGGCTTACAAAACCAACGCCTCCTGCAAATTCCCATTCGAGGGTTGACTCTTTGACGATTTTTTATCCTGCATCTCCAGTCGTTGTCTGATGTAGATCCACAACAATAATCGATGGCTCCTTTAAAGAAGAGAGAATGGAAAAGATGGTTCACAATGCTATGTTGTGCTACGTGCATAACAGCCGCGTTGACTTCCACGAGAGTGAGGGGTTCTAGGGCAACGGAGTCACAGCAACAACGCACGATCGGAGCAGATACCATTGGAATTGCATGGATGAGCGTCAGAAAGACATCCAGAGCGTCTCCACGAGGACTAGTTTATCCAAACGACCCCCCACCCCAGACTGTGAGCCCAAGTCTCTACGGGGGCAGTTGTCTACCGGCAACACACCTGAAATATTACCCAAGTCCAATGAACGCTCCTCTTGCCTCAGGACTCGTGGGGCGGTAGGTTGACGGCCCCCCCCCCCCCCCCCCCCCCGGGAGTCTAGCTTGTGGTGGAAAAACAAAGTGGCAACAGCGCCCCAGTGATGTAGTGGGGGCATCGTTTTGGGAGTTAAGTAGGTGCCTCAGGGTCAACTCAGAGGGTTCTGACTGCTGGCCTTAACAATGTTTCCATCAGACTTGGAAATCCCAGCATGCAGTGGTTCTGCGTTTTTTATGTTCTTCAGCTGCCTCCTTCTATTTCTTAAACATCGGTCACATTAAATGGCAGATGGCATTTGCGGTACAGCTTCAACTCTGCAAAGAGTACTCCATGAAGGGGTATGAACACCAGAACGACAAGATGTTCCCTGAGATGAAATCCATGAACTCCTCTTGTCATTTCACAGTTCCCCTCCACTTCTGTTCACGTCTTTTATTCAAAGTTTCTACCCCTCTCCCAAACTGGCTCCATCGAGTGACGGAGTGAAGAGGGAGAGCAGCCCATGTCAATTATGGATGTGCGTGATCGAAAACGCTCCCGCCACAGCAGGAAGTGATAGCAGAGAACACGCTTTATTACTTAATTGAGTGGAGTTCCAGTCGGCCTTGTAAATTAGGACTGACAGTAGGCGTTATCGCAGTGCTCCCTGGGTAATTACGCTGCGCTATATATCGCTGTGGAGGAGCTGAGACTCTTGCAGCGGTTAGGAACTTGCAGAGTACAGCACACTTGTGTCCTGCCTAGCTGGTTTTGCTTCAGGTTTTTTCCGGCGTTTTTCTTTCCCTCTGTTTTCCTGTGTTGTTTTGATAGCGGCGACAGACACGTTGTGAGTGATGTAAAAAGGGTGGCATCTTTTACAGTACTGAATGTGGTCTCAGCGCAGGCTTCTGCGATTAGGCTTGCTACCACCCACATAGAAGCACACACACGCACGCATACACACAGAGGCACGCACACACACACACACACACACACACACAGACACACACTCCACAATTAGCACATGTAACAACTTTGCAATCAAAAACAAAAACAAGCATGTTTGAAGTACTCAATCCTGGTGAGAGGTGTAATCATGTTCAAGGCAATTAGACGGGTTGTTGTTTTCAGCAGCAATGTTATGTACCTGTGGGGCGCTGATTGACTCAACAATCTAATTAGGTTTGGTTGTGTAGGCTTCTACGGAGCCTTCCAATTGGCTGTTCGAGTCTCTTAGGGGCACACCGCTTATGTTCTACAAGGTCATGGTCTCGGCGTGCACAAGGGGCGTCTTCCCACCGCTTTCAATAGTTTTAAAATATCCCTGGTTCCATACCCAAACAACTGAACCCCGCCTCGGGTTTGAAATACAACGTTGTTCGGAACAGAATTGTACAAAAAAAAGTAAAGGAAATATACAATTAAATCTTCTGCATATCGGACCCGACTCATGGGAGAGGGCCAGACAGAACGAAAAGCGAGGGATAGAGGTCCTGGCCGTGCGACATTAAGAAGATATGAAGCGAGCGGAATGCACTGCCGACGCAGCGAGGACCTGCTCTCCACAGACTAATTACTACCGTGACAGAAAAGCAGTGCCTCCATTCTCCCCCCAAATCTCACATTAAGGGGCGCGACGTGAGAGAGAGAGGAGGGGGGGGGGGGGGGGGGGAAACCCAACTCTCCCTTTTAAACACATAGGGTCTCTTTTTCTTTTTCTTTTTCTTTCCTCATAGCTGTAGGTGAGATGGGAGGAGGGCAGGGGAATGAAGGGTGGTGGTGGTGGGGTTCGGGATAGGGGGGGGGTAGCCATCTCTGATTAAGGCAGCGCTACTGAAGCTAGTCCACTGGTGTCGCACACCTTTGGGGCCCTCCTTAAGAGGCCTTAAATAAGATAATAAGGGCGACGGGCTAGAAACGAGAGGACTTTGTCTGCTGGCATTGGCGTCGGCGTCTGCGTGACTGGCGATATCTGTGAGGGGGGCCAGTGTGGCGGTAATGAGACAGGGTTGCCTTCCCCCTTACCGGCCCTAATTAATCCTACATTCTCATAGTGTATAATCACTGCTCACTGTGAGGCAAGGAAGGAGGAGGAGGAGGAGGAGAGGGAGAGAGAGACTATCTGTGTCCTTATCTTTCTGTTTCTACACTTCCTGCCTCTCTCTCTCTCTCTCTCTCTCTCTCTCTCTCTCTCTCTCTCTCTCTCTCTCTCTCTCCCTCTCCCTCTCCCTCTCCCTCCCCACGGTCCCTGTGCAATCTATTATGGCCTGGTATCCAGACTGAAGTGAAACCTCCCAGTATAGAGCTATCTGTCATCTCTACATTATCAGGGAAACACATGGCTTCCATATTGCGCCACAAAGGCTGCGGTGAATGACCAATTTCTTTTATGGGACAGGATAAAGGAAATGGACTCTATGTTCAAATACTTTACTGTCCGGTGGAGGGATTAAGCGGATCGGTTTTAAGTGTGTCTCTTGTTGTTCTAAAAGTGTTTTTATCAGTACCTGCGTGCGTGTGTGTGTTTGTGTGTGTGTTTTTATATATTTATCAATCTCTACCAAAATCGATTGCCTCAATATGAAGAGTCGTAATTATGTACTGGATGTATATGCAACGCAATACATATCTATACAATACATCCTATAAAAAAAACAATTGAATCTGCTTAATTGTCCCTGCTCAGATGCTGTGTTTTTATGTCTGGAAACTCAGCATTAAAAATAACAAATTTGCATCCTTCAACTCATGCTGACCTTCCCATGACCTGTGATTGGGGAAGGATGATGGAGAAGGTGGGATGTGCTGGTATAAATACCTGTATTTGACACAACTTGCTTATTGCAAAATTCTTCATTTTCCTTATTTAGTATATCAAAAAACTCTCTGGCATGACGCACGACATCCAACCAGCGCCTCCACCAGCGAGCCTGTCAACGTGAACTCCCACCTTACGTGTCAATTCAACCAAAAACATAATGGCTGCGATCATATCATGGTTAACCGAGGAAGCGGGGTGGGTGTATGAAGGGCGGAGCATTGGTGAAAATAGGATGCTAAGTGAGGCAGATTTGCTGTATCTGGACAGAAAAGCAAATGATTTAATGGTAAATCAGCGTATCTAATGAAATGACATTGTTGTATCCGCTCTCTGAAATCCGGCATCTCTTCCTCTCCCCTCACTCTCCACTGCTCTAATAACTCTCTATTGCTCGGTCTCTCTCACTCTCTCTCTTTCTTGGCCTCTCTCTCTCTCTCTCTCTCTCTCTCTCTCTCTCTCTCTCTCTCTCTCTCTCTCTCTCTCTCTCTCTCTCTCTCTCTCTCTCGCTCTCATGCATGCATGCTCCATCTCTCTCTCTCTCTTTCAATCGCTGTCTCTGTGACAGATACCCCGGTCTCAAAGTGACAGGCCCTCAAACGACGAGCGGGGAAACCAAGCATTAATTAAGTCATTGCCGGACTGTAATTTCCTCGAAGAAGTGAAAAAATGCACAAGAAAAGGTTACTGAGACCTTTTCTGTGTCAAAATTACCATTCGTCATGAATATTAATGCACCTAATGAAGACAACCTTTGCTTCATCAAGAATGTTCTGGAGCAGGTGCCACGCTGATAGACTCGTCGCTGGCTTTTTTTTTCCTTCAGTCAGGGGGAAACTAGCACACACACACACACACACACACACACACACACACACACACACACACACACACACACACACACACACACACACACACACACACACACACACACACACACACACACACACACACACACACACACACACACACACACACACACACTCTCTCTAAGGTTTACCTAGCTTCAGTAAGTCACCCATATCCCATGAGATGCCCTTTCCTCATCAAGCCATACTATTTATAAGGCCATAAAAATGCTCCCACTTCAGAAAAAATATAGCACTTGGAATCAAAAAAAGCTAAACCGTGTTTTTTTGCTTATTGCATACCACTGTAGTGCACACCGTGTCACTCTACATTCAAATCATTGTGTGATTTGATCCAGACCTGTTCTAAAAACCTCTGGGTACATATGGAATTTAATGGAGTTACGATGACAGTGCAACATTATCCTTCTATTTTTAAGGCAGACCCATCAGGGTATTTTACATCTTGTTATACGAGAACAGATTTTTTTCATTAAAAGCTTACGGTTCTTGTGAAGTACATTGCGTTCCTTTTGCTTAGTGTGATTCGGACATGAAGGCAGGAAAGTGTGGCTGCAACCGTAAAATGTCCCAGAGCCACGGGATAGTCATCTATTTTACTTAAGGGGTGTCACCTTAAAGGTTACAAAACAAATCAAGAAGGATTTTACGATTAAAAAAATAAAATGTTAATGATGGATTTTAATCACGATCGGGATTCCAAACTGTAAACTATTTCAACAATGCCCACTGCCTCCATTTTGAACTTTTGTGAAATGGCCCAACACCAGAGCAACACCCTAAGGGGGGGCACTCTCTTTATATTCCTTCTCTTAATAGAGACGACCAACAGACACCACCCAGCCTCCATCTTTATACCTCAATACTCCTTAGTCTCTCTCTCATTGTCTCTCTCTCACTCTCTCTCTACCCTTGTCACATACCTCTCATTAATTCAGAACTGTCATATACACACACACACACACACACACACACACACACACACACACACACACACACACACACACACACACACACACACACACACACACACACACACACACACACACACACACACACACACACACACACACACACACACACACATCGGTGGTAGTATTTCATGCAGAGGTTGGCAGCCCAGTGCTGAGTGACAGCAGCTCTGTCTCGGGTATAGGGGATCCTTTGCTGCCAACAGTTTTGTAAAGTGCCCCTCAACTGTCACTTGGAGAACAGAGAGGGAGAGGGAGAGAGAGAGAGAGAGATGCAGATTGAGAGAGGGAAAGGGTCATCTATTCATGTGTCTGCTTTCTCAAACTGTAAATAGCCCTGAGTGAAGTCTTCTCTCATCCATTAATAATTGGCTTTGGATAAATGATGAGAGGCCTGTCAAGAGCACCTCACACTGTTCTCTCTTTCTTCCTTTCTTTTTTTAACCAAATGTATGAAATGCATTAATAGAAGAAGGATGGTCCATTTGGGAGAAAACACATTGTGTTAGGGTCATTGGACTCCTGCTCTCAAACCCAGATCCGGTTGACCAGACACCTACCTGGTGTCCCTGCGCTCAGGTGGGCTGTATCTCAGTGCACTGGCTCCAAACCAGTGGGGCGCAGGTGTGCCTTGAGGAAAGGATTGGTTTGCTCTGTAATGTGATATTATCGATGACATAGGTAACAGCGATGCTGGTAAACGATGGAAAAACATATTGAAAGTAGTTTCTATTTATAGTATCGTTGGTACTATTTATGGTTTTTGTCTCACCACATAATATAAGTCCTCGCTCCATTTTGATACACTACCCTTAATTGAATGAGCCTTTTATTTTTTTGGAAAAAGGCAGACCTTGCATAAATATGCTTATATATTTATATACATATTGCATATATGTTAATAATATCAATAATTGACCATTGGAACAGCGAATGCTTACCTGTGAGCTCATCAACGCAACTCTCGAAGTTGAAACTCTCCAAGGAATTTACTTTCAAAATTTCCAACTAGCAGGTTTCTGGCTGAAATTAATGGTTAGTTCCTACTTGGAAGGTGTTTCTTTTTCAAACAAGGTGGCAAACATGCCAGTTTACAACAATATCAGCTTCAAAAAATGTCAAAAGAAATTCCTTATTCGTATCATTTGATCATTACAGGCCGACCTCAAAGGCAAAATAATTGGCCGTTTTATGGGTGAACAAAGAAAAGTTTATCTTTGTTGTGAATCTGCATAAGAGTCAGCACCGCCATACATTATCATGAATAAAACATCTGTGTTTCCTTCTTAGCCGCGGGTGGTCGGCATGAAGCGTCATCAATAAGCTTCAAAGCAGGCTGAAGGCTTTCGTTTTTTGATGCGTTCTCTTTGTTACATCTCAGCATCGAGGCCTGATTATTTTGGTGACAAACTTCACAGTTTTTTCCCATTTTTGCTAGTTGTTGCTATCAGCGTTGGGTGGGTGGGTGGGTGGGTGGGTGGGTGGGTGCAAGTAGGGGGGGGGGGGGGGGGGGGGGGAGGGACGTGTTAGTAAACGTAGCATGCTTTTAGCCTAATTAACACGGGACACATGCAGAGTCAAATGAATGCCACCGTCGAGAAGTCAGAGCTCAGACAAAGAACAAAGTCCCGGCGCCCCCATCGGTAATTCAAGCGACGCTAACAAAACATCCATAAGAAAGAGTATAAATAAACCCTGAGCCACCTGGACGGGCCCCTGCTAGGAGGAATCAGGGGGGGTGGAAGAAGAAGGCGTGTTCGGAGATGTGAACAAATTATGATAAAAGGGTTGACAGTTTGTCCCTTCAGAGTTTGTCTGGTCCTGTCTCGTCTCCCTCCATCCATCATGTTGCGTGTGTGTTCTTTGAGTACGGATCATCTTCAATTAAAGATAATCAGATTACTCCTAGCCGACATCTCTGGTATCCTTCCTGTCGACTTCGGAAGAATACTCCTCTCAGATTGTATCTTTTCCTGTGGAAAAGCAATAACCAGCACCACAAGACGCATTAGAAGTTGCCTTTTTTCAAATGTTTTATTTCCAAGACAAGTTGGAATATAACCTTTGGTGATTTCTCTCAATCTTTTTTCGATATCAAGCGTGGTCATATTTAGCTCAAGGCTGCCCTGTGTGTGTTTGATCGCCAGCCGCTGTCTGATGGGAGTCCTGAGCTGGCCCCCAGGTCTCGTGACAGGCCCGCTGTGCCCTAAACACTGTGGATTACATCATGCAGGAGCAGGTGTGATACACGTGTAAGCTGTAGTGGGCTACGTAAGTGAACACAGAGATGCGAGCACACACGCATACCCCACACACAAACCCACACACACACTCACACATTGTCGTGGAGATTTATTACCAGGGTTTGAATGTTGCATCAGTAGTCAGATATTATCAGAAGAGAGACAGATATGGCACGTCCGCGTATCACTTTGCTCTTCAGAAGTTGAAGATGAGCTTTCATTATCATGGACGTGATGAAGAAAAGCCGAATGAAACATACATATAAACACCAATATAGTCCTGACAGGTGTATGATTGGTAGATTAACTCTGGACCTCGACAGACCTAGAGCCCAAGATCAATCATACATATGGGGGGACACTCCCAGTTCTGATGTCACTAATGGATGGATCTTGAAATGGGTTGTTATGACTGATCAACATCACAACTGGTGGTGAATGAATGAGTAGACATGAAACCAACGTGTGTGTTGCTTGCTCCAGGACATACTGAGCTCGGGAGAACAGGAGAGAGATAGCAGAGAGAGAAAAGATGGTGAGAAGAGGGGGAAACAAATGGAGAGAGCGAGAGAGACACAGAGAGACAGAGACACAGGCAGAGCGTTTGATAGAAATTCATGTGTTAACGTTGATGTTTTCCGTACGCCCAGATTCTCTCCACACACAGCGCCACAGCTGGCCTCCCCTGACTCCAAATGATTCCTGTTGCCATGGAGAACAGAACACATCCCACCTCTTTTTTATTTATTTTATTTTATTTATTTCTTTGTCCGTTTTTTCGAGGGGAGGAAGATGAATGTGGCCCTCAGATCAGCGACCGTATTGGCAAGAGATCAATCGATGTCCTCCCCTGTCTCGCGCCGGGCCAGTAGACTGTAACGTGTCAATCTATATATGCATGCGCTCCACCCCCTAATCCTACCCCCCTTGCACATGTGGATACACAGTGGGAGCACGGCGGCCGCAATGCTGCAGTGAACCAAAGCTGCCAAGCGTTTTTTTGAACTGCTCCATTAAAACAATCTTTGTCTTGGACCAAAAGCGAACGAGCGACAGAGGGAAAGAAAGAGTCAGAAAACGAGAGAGAGAGAGAGAGAGAGAGAGAGAGAGAGAGAGAGAGAGAGAGAGAGAGAGAGAGAGAGAGAGAGAGAGAGAGAGAGAGAGAGGAGAAGGAAACAAAGACATGGCTAAGCCGACTGAACGCAGACAGCCTGTCAGCTGAAGATGGAGGTTGTCTATATATATATAGCATTTTCTTTTTGATTTTGTTTTATTTTGTTTTGTTTTTGCTTTGCTATAAATTCAGTTCTCTCATTACTGCACTGAGCCCCGAGCGAGTGAGGGGAAAACTCCACCAGAGCAGCTTTGCCTCAGCCCAGGGGCCCCCAGGAGCTGTAGGGGGTCCCCACTTTGATGGAGGCCTGAGCATCATTAGAACAGATAGCAAAGGATAAGGTCAGGAACACAGTGCTGCAGTGCTGCTGAAAGTTTTAGCAGCTCTTTCTGTGAGTCAGAGCAGACAGATAGATGGATAAATATAGTTATATAAAGATATATATACATATATATATATATCGATATATATATCGATATATATATATTTATTGATATAGAAATATAAATAAATGGGTGGATTGATGGATGGGGATAAATAGATGATGGATATAAGTTCTGTGCCCAGTTTGAAGGAGGGGCAGATTGATGGATGGACAGATGGACGGGGAGGTAGGTAGGTAGATAGATGGACGGATTGATGAACATTCGATTGACTTATGCGGGAATGACCCCATGTGAGTGCAACGGCTCGCCGTTTCCTTGGTAATATTTCTAAATTTAAAGTGTCAGTTTAAAGACAGGGTGGAAACTTAGACTATAAGAGCCAGAGATTAGGATATATAGCTCTGGGTTAACAGAAAGCAGTAATTAATTATGTAACCCATTGCAGTACGGTTGGAAAGTTCACTGTTCATGAAGAAATTAATGCTAGCTAGCGCTTCCTTTATGGGGGATAATAAAAATTATACTGTTGTACTTAAATTTTTTAATAAAGTGACTGAGAACATTTAGGAAGACTGGCATATGTTAATAAGAGGGAGAGGAGTAGACTGTCCAAACAGCGGTGGAGAGGGGCGCCCCTGCTCTAAAACATCCCTAGTACCTCAAAGGTCAACCATATTTTTATAATAGCGGCCCCATGGCCAGCGCTAAATCTGTCGGTGGGAGACGGAGCCTCCCCTTGTGAAAGGTGCATGAGATAGAGTCCTGGTGCCCATGTGCGATGTCATTACAACATTCTTTTATAGGGAGGCAGCGAGGGACGCAACGATATGGTGCGGTGCTTTATCGGAAAGGCTAAGGTAAAGTGCTATCAAGTGTTAGCGGCACTGTGGGCGGGGGCCTAAGCTTTGTGTTTCCTGGTTGCTCTCTGTGTGCTTGAATTCCTCACAGAGTGCGTTGACTTGCGTGCGTGTGTGTGTGTGCGTGTGTGTTTGTCTTGCTGTTTCTAGCTGGTGCCTGTGTGTGTGTGTTTAATGTGAATAATGTTATAGTCTGTTGTGTGTTGGCGTCTTCGTGTGTATGTTTAGGAGAGTTCTGAATGTGGCATAGGGGCACATGTATGTGTGTGTTACATGAATGCTGTGTGTCTGGTGTGTGTGTGTGTGTGTGTGTGTGTGTGTGTGTGTGTGTGTGTGTGTGTGTGTGTGTGTGTGTGTGTGTGTGTGTGTGTGTGTGTGTGTGTGTGTGTTGAGATATACGCTATCATTCTGGTGTGTGTGTGTGTGGAGGAGGGGTGTCTTGTGTGTGTGTGTGTGTGTGTGTGTGTGTGTGTGCGTGTGCGTAGGTAGGTGAGTGCTGTGTGTCTGGCCTGTCGACGTCAAAGGCTGAGGTGATCTCTGAAGGCTTGTCTGTGTTCCTTGCCGTTGATAAGACCACCCATCCCCCTCCCGCTACCCCCCTCCCCCCACCCCACATCCCCCATTCACTGACATGATCCCGCTCGTTAAGGTCAAGCCCTACAAAAATATCGGAGATGATGACACGCACCGAGAGGTTTCATATAATCCTTCCATTTCCAGCTCCCCCCCCGCTCTCCCCCCTCTCTCTCTCCCATCCCCCCACCCCCACAACCCCCCTCACCCCTGTCCGTCTCTCTTTGGCTGCAAACTCACAAGACAAGACACGAGGATAAATCAGCCCTCACCTTGACTCTGTGTCAAAGCCAGCCGTCCCTTCTGCGTGCATGGCCTATCTCAGTCTGTGTCTGTGTGTGTGTGTGTGTGTGTGTGTGTGTGTGTGTGTGTGTGTGTGTGTGTGTGTGTGTGTGTGTGTGTGTGTGTGTGTGTGTGTGAGTGTCAGTATGGGTGTGCATTTATGTGTGTTGGGCTCTGTGTGTTTGTGTGTGTGTGTGTGTGTGTCTGTGTATGTGTATGTGTGTGAGAGAGAGAGTGAGTGGGTCTTTTTGTCTGTCTGTCTAAATGTTCTGGTTGCTGGCCAAATAGCATCACAGTTGTCTATTTGGCCGGGCAGGATAAAGGGGAGCAGGTTTGCTGTGCATCTGTTTCCCACATAACAATAGCCGTTAGCTTCCTCGCGTTGGCATTCATCTGACACCTCACGTTTGGGTGCAAGGGAGGCTGCGTTTCCACCCGGTGATTATTATACATTGTTTTTGATTATTTGGTAACAAACTTTTTAGTTTTAGTGAAAAGGCAGTCTCCTTTTTTTTCTCTCTCTTTGTTTTTCAATCTCTATCCATCCCTTTTTGTAGCTGTTATATTATATTCAAAGTAGAATGTATTTTTTTTTTTATATTCTTTCAATGGCATCATAGGAATTAAATTAGGCTGCCGTGAAGAAGAGTGTTATTTACACTTCACACGATTACCTGCACTTCATTTCCTGGGGTTTTGGAAATAATTGACAAACAGCATGCGTGTGCTTAACTAAGCCTCACATTATGCGCATAGTTGAACATGTCATCAGTTAATGTTTCTGCTTTCTCCACCTACACCTCCCCACAGCCCACACAAACATTTCCCTAATTCCCTTTCACCTCATGCCATACTTAATACGTATTAAATCAGACGTCGTCCAGTGATCAAACAACAAAACCTCTTCTCTATCTCTGCCGTCTGAGTGACGGGCCACGCCCCCTGCAAGAAGCGCTCCAGCGGACTTGTCTTCGATGATGAGACGCTGAGTAGTTACAGAATAGATGTGTAAATGAATCCCTTTATATATTTTGCATACGTTCTTTCTTGGTTTGCCGCAGGATGAACAAGTTAACAACATGTTGGCTTTCAGATACCGATGGCCCTTTCTTACCGTAGCACGCTGTCTTTTACACCACCTTCCTGTAGCAGTGGATCACAGACTACGCCTCGAGCACCACACCAAATGGCAGGGAAGGAAAGTGTGTGTGTGTGTGTGTCTGTGTCTGTCTGTCTGTGTGTGTGTGTCTGTTCATCTGTGTGTGTGTTTCTGTGTCTGTCTGTATGTATGCCTGTGTGTGTGTATGTTTGTGTGTGTGTGTGTGTGTATGTTTCTGTGTATGTGTGTGTGTGTGTGTGTGTGTGTGTGTCTGTGTTCTGTGTATGTGTGTGTGTGTGTGTGTGTGTGTGTGTGTGTGTGTGTGTGTCTGTCCGTCTTTGTGTGTGTTTGTGTGTGTGTGTGTGTGTGTCTGTGTGCGTGTGTGGGTCCTTGGGAGAGGAGATGGCGCTTGCCTGTGTAGAAATGAAGGATTATATAAAGAAGGAGGCGCGCTTGACGGTAACTGGTTGCGATTAGCGCCTTAGGGGTACAGCGGTGGCTGTGATTCTGGAGCTGCGCCCCCAGCTAAACGCTGAAGGCCGCCTCGCCTGGAGGAGTCTGCCTTCCAGCCACAGGCAGTCAAAGATTGTTTTCTTGGAGGCGCTAACCCCCCCCCCCCCCCATCCCCTCCCGCTCATCCAACTCTCAACGCCACCACCCTTCTCTGCTCCCCTTCAACCCCCCACCACCCTACCTCGCCTCCCCACGCCACAGACACACAATCCCACCCCCCCTCCACATCAACCCCCCCACCCCCCCCCCACAGACACACAATCCCCCCCCCTCCTCAGACTCCACTCCACTTCCCCCCCCACCTGGCCCCACCCTGCAGACACACAATCCCCCCCCACCCGGCCCCCCCCTGCAGACACCTGTCATCTCCAATGTCAAAATCCTGCACATGGAGGAAAAGACATCGGCAAAGCATAAACAAAAGAAACATGCGTTTCTTTTTTTCCCTTTTCATTTGTGGAGGCAGCGTCTGCATACAGATGCATCCCGGAGCCAGCGGGGAGACCTGCAGCGGTGGCCCCCGCGGAACCCTCAAGTGCATTCAAAGTCTCCGGGAAACTAAACGCTTGACCAAAAGTTTCTCCCAGATATAGATCTACGCGCATACATTTATTCTCGTGGTCTATTTTTGATATTTACACCAGTTAGCGTCGTCCATCACATTCGGTGCCAAGAATAAAATAAAAAGGGAATAAAAATGCCAAGAATGTTGAAACATACCGCCAAAAGAAATACATCTTGATATTGATATTTAAATATTTCTCTGGGTGCGTTGGTTAATGAGCCTTATTGTGTGAATAAAAGCGTATATATTCCAGGGAGATGTTGTCGTGGTGGTGTGTAGTGTCGAGGGCGCTGCCAGGCGGTCTGTGTCAGGACCAATGGGGGGCAGAGGACACAGAGGAGAGTACTGGCGGTGACATGCCAACGCCGCCGCCAGTAAACACCTCCGCGTTTCACCTGTTCTGCTTTTCTCCATTTTAATTCCCTCTGTTTGTGTGTTTGTTCGTTTGTCTGTCTGTGTGTCGACCTTGGCGAGCCGCGTGACCTTTCCGCCTGCGTCCGCGCCCCCGACCCTGAGGGGGACGGAGGGGGGGGGGGGGGGGGGGGGGGGGGGGGGGTGGGGGGAGAGAGACACACCAAAAAAAGATGTATCAATAGATAGAGAGAGAGAGGAAAAAAAACAGAACCTTGACATTTCTGTTACATCCTGGAGAAACGGAGGGAAAAGAAGACCAGACGAACGGTGCAACGTCCCCCACACACCCCCCTCCCCCTCCCTGAACAGACATGTTTACCCCCCATAAAAAAATAAAAAATTAAAAGTGTGTCTTAAATGTCCGTAGCTGTCTTGGTTATCTCGCCACCGTTGCCAAGGAAGTGTCACGTCGCCGTGACAACTTCAGCGCCCGCGTTGGGCTATGTGACCCTCGGCCGGCGGGCCGGGCCCCATCCCCCGCCCCCCTCCCCCACAACCACCCTGCATTCTGACAGATGTCATCTACCACCTCCATGGGCGCCTTCTGTTTCCTGCTCACCTTTCTCCATCCTGCGGCGTTGGGGCTACCGTCTCTCTCCACGTCAGGCCCCAACGCACCCCCCCCCCCCCCTTTCACGGACACACGTTGATACACACACACACACACACACACACACACACACACACACACACACACACACACACACACACACACACACACACACACACACATATCAATACATCCGCACACACACACACACGCACACAGACATATCCGCACACACACACACACACCAACACACACACACACACACAAACGAACACACACGGTCACACGTACCAACCACACATATACACAGCACAAGGTGAGACAGAGGGAGAGATATAGAAATAGAGGAAGAGAGAGAGAAAGGGAGTATAAAAGGTGTGTGAATCAGAGACAGCTAGAGAATAACAAACTGCAGTGTGGACATAAGAACGATGTTTAAGGAGAGATGCTCTTTACCAGGTTTGAATAATCGTCTACTCGAGACATGTTCTGTCCTTGAAAGGCTTCATGCCAAATGTACCAGCCATCTACCAGTGTCCGGATGGCATTCAAATGTACTTAATCGTACCGAGGTTTGCTGTTACTTATGAAGGATTTTCTGTGAGAGCGGGTTTGGTATTTTAGGTCTTAGCGCGTCCTTCTCCAAATCTGTTTGCACAGATTTTCCTTGTCATCCTTCAGACCACCGTTTGACAGAAACACTTCAAGAAAATGAGATTCTGCCTCGTTACATTGTCTCAGGCGGTTACATCAGAGGTGCCACCAGCCTACTCCATGAATAACAAGTCTAACAAACCAAAAGCCTTGAGATATGAGATTTCCATAAAACCTTTTGCTTGCGACCGCCTCGGGATTGTGTATCATATACTCAAAACGCTCGACGAGATGGAAATATATACAGTCCAAATCTGATCATGGCAGAGATAATGTTCACTTTTTCACTTCTGAAATATGGGCTTGGGCTGAACAAAGGAGTGATATTGTGAGTAACCCATCAATCAAGGTGACGTAGTGCTGAAGTGATGGATATTCTAATTTCCCCTTTTATATACAGGTGCACAGGATGGATGGGTGTCGAATAATGGACGAACACTGCTGTTTCCCTTTTACCGTTTCTTCTTTACGTTCACTCAAACGCGGCTAAATAAGACTCAGCAGGGGGCCTGTAGCTGTTTTTATGAAGGGCTGTTGGAAACAAGGTGTTGGTGGCTGGGGGGGAGGGGGGGGGGGGCACAAGGTACTTTATGAGCGAGACTCTGGTTGTTTTACCTGCAAACGAGGCAAGACAAAGTAGGTGTCCCAAGGTGAGACGAAGGTGTTGCTAACACAACAATTGTCTTCTCTCTTCGGGGACCGATGACACGTTTTTTCCTTCGCTCACTCCGTGACAGCCATCGACACCCTTGGCTCACCTCATTTTCGCGCAACCTGTTTTCCTGCGCTCTGTCATCACTATCACCTTCATAATTATTCCTCAACTTTCATCCCGCCCTCTCACTTTGTCGAGAGCACAGATTTCTTGAAAATGCCACCATCCGAAGACCTAACTTTTCTAACGAAAAAAACGAAATTGGTCGATAAACAACGACGCCGATATCTGTCCACCTCTTCGGTAAGACCACTGCAAAATGGTTCCTTTTTGTTTTTAAAATGGCTGCTTCACAACCCCGCTCTTCTACCATCAGTTGTCTTGCTAAACTGGGGGACTGTAAGGTTTATGAGAAAATGCCTCTTTTCTAATCTCTCTACTGCTGAGTTGAAACACTGTTAGGCGACGACGTGCTTTCCTTTGGTGCGCGTGCAAGGCACCATGGGAGAGGTCAAATGGTTTTACTCCGCTAATTGGCTGATGTCGTTGCAGACACAGAGGTAAACAAACCGGGGAGAGGGAAATGGAATCAAATACAAGCTCATTAAATTGATGGGGGGGGGAAATAAGTCATTTAAAATAGCGATGAAAACATGGAGCAATGGAGAAAAAGCTGTATTTTGTATTTTGGTGAGAGCTAGCGCTGTGGTAGCTGGCATGGTTTCCTTTGCCAAGGACAGCGAGGCAGATGGACTTCAGCACAACAACGTGGCAGTGACGGTCAGTGTATACATCGCTTCTTTGGCTATATATGGCATGTTTTTTTCCTTTACAGTTTGACATTCAATGTGGGTGTTCACCAAGCATCTGAATGCATGAGATGTGGCAGCACAGCATAAGATCTCTCTCGACCTACCCCCCCTCATCCATCCCCTCACTCTCTCTCTCTTTATCTCAGCCCCCCAGCCCCCCCCCCCCCCGGCTCGGTCCGAGGCTGTCCCCCTGGCCATCTGTCATGCTGTGTTTATGATGACCACTGTCACAGACAGCGTCCCATTACCCATGCTGCCCCTGATGAACGATGATGTCGCCCCGGCATGCTGCTGACATCCCTGGTGTCCTTGGCCGCGGAAGCCCCCCCCTGTAACCCCCAACTCCCCCCCCCCCCCAACCCTCATCCTCCCTTGTGACCCTGGCTGCGTCGGAAGGTGCATACGGGCGGATGCTAGTTTGGGGGCGTTCAAAGGGATTGGGGGGTGGGGGGGTTGGGGGGGGGGTTGGGGGGGGGGGGGGGGGGGGGGGGGGGGGGGGGGGGGGAGGTGTA
>NC_079422.1:15398959-15446459 GCF_026213295.1 Gadus chalcogrammus | reverse complement strand
CCAAAGTCGACATTCATACGTGACAAGCGTGCTCCTGCTTAATGCTCTCTGGCAGTATCTGCAAAGCAAGTTGATTTATACCATAAATTAACATTAGTTAATGCAGTCACAAGCATTCTTATATAGCGATAGCATAGTAAAATAACCTTATTCAATAATGTATAAATCATAAACCTTGAACACATCAGCAACACATTTGTAAAAATTAACTAGCCCCACAACTGTTAATTACCAGTTAGTTAATGCATAGTACTACATTAAGTTAGGTTAATAAATGTTTATTTAACGTTTGTTTATTGTTAACTATTGCCAGCGATTTTGACAAATTGCATTGCTAATATATGTTGAAGCGAGGAGAGATGGCCCACACTGGCCTTCTGACCCTGCTGAGGTCAAGTGGGGTGACGGCTTAATATCAACCATGAAGACACATCTTCTGCTGTAAGCCTGAATACCTTGAAGACTTCTCTTTTTTTTATCTTGTTTACGGCCTCTACTTCGACATTACCTCAATGGGTTGCCAGTTAGCTTCCAACTGCAACACAATCCAATTAAATAAAGGAGTGTTGTTGTCTCTCCAGACTCCCTGTTCTCTAATTGGGGCTGTGACTGCTCACTAATCAGAAGAGGTACAGGTGGACCCAGGGGGGCACAGACGTGGCCTCTTCTGTTAATTGAAGAGTCGTACACACACATACACACATATACACATGCACACATACACACTGAGCATGCACGCCCGCATACACAAGTGTACAGGTAGAACTCACCTTTACTTTGGCACGCGACAGTACAGTAGCAGGTTTATATTCAGGTAAAACAAATTGCTTATGTTGCCCTTCTTATCTTTCGAAATATAGCACATGTGCTTCATAATTCTTCTGCTAATTTTACATTCATTTGCATTTTCTTTCCTGAATGTGATGTTTTATCAATATTCAAATAACCATAGCAAATTAAAATGTGAATTAACACACTTCCCCATCTAATAATTATAAGTGACCACATATCTTAATTTAAGGTATTATATTGCTCTTTCATAAACCTCCACCAGAGCACAGACCTGATATTTTAAATATTGAGTTTTGTATCTTATCATAGAGAAGAATTTCACCATATGAAAAAAATGCTCTGAACATTGCATAACATTAACCATAATTTACAGCATCTAGAGAGTAAACTAATTATGTTGAATCAAGCATTAACAGTGGAACTCAAGGACCCAGAGTTCTCTTTAAATGAGCACACTGGAAGCAAAAACGTAATTGAAAATAAAAAGAGAGAGAGTGAGACAGAAGGAGACCATATCTCCCATCGCCGTTTGGATTCAATGTAGTGTAAAAGAAAAAGTGAAAGGGCTCTTTTTGCTTGGTTATGTTTTTGATGTCCTGTGCGGTCTGGCACTGAGTCGGCAGCTATGCATGCTGGGGTCGCAGCCGTGACATATTTCACACTGGGCTATTTTCTGAGTGGCCACCTGGACGAGGAAAGAGCTTGTTCACAGCACTGCAATGCCACGGCCCTTCTCCCTCGCGTTGGGAACAGGCGTTTGCTTTTTATTGAAAAGCGCATGTACGTATGACTTTTAGGCGTTAAAACCTGATTATCTTGTATGTGCCTGTCCCCACCTTTGTGTGAAAGCAGGTTGACCATTCCTTCGCCCTGTGCTTTGTGTTTTGTATCCATCTTTTTTGAATTACTTTTATTTTTACAAGGCTTTTGTGTAAAGGCCACTTATTCTCAGAGCAGTATAAACAATGCTATTATGTATCGGGGAAATTACCCACAATCATATGATTAACAAGAATTTGAAAAAAAATCCCATTTTACTTCCATTACCATGAATAAATTAAACATGAGTGAAAATAGAAATAAAAAAAAGGTGTCAATCGGTGTTCCAAAATACATTAAGTACAACACTGCTTCCCCCTTGTTGTGGGGAAAACTTAATGGTATTTTCAAATCCAAGTTCTAGTAAAGCTGAACTAATGTTTGTTTTTTATTATGTGCAGCTTGGGGCATGTGAATGGGAAGATTGATTATGTGAATGCAGTTTCTGTCAGCTACAAACAGGCAATAAAATACCAAGCACACCTCGCGCTGCTTTCTCATCTGACAACCAAAGACCAGTGTTAAGCCCTATTAGAAAAAAACAAAAATAACAATGGAGTCTATCATAAAATATGTATGGGTAGATAAAGTGCAGAATGTGCTAAAGCAAATATATGATCTCCTATACAGTAGAGGTATTAACACTATAGCTGAACCCCTCTTTTACGGAATCATTTTAGAACAGAACACGCATTCCAAAATTAAGCGTGCCAGGTCTCAGCGAATGTGAAAATGGGTAAATAAACATCTCACAGGTACAGTTGTGTGTGTGTGTGTGTGTGTGTGTGTGTGTGTGTGTGTGTGTGTGTGTGTGTGTGTGTGTGTGTGTGTGTGTGTGTGTGTGTGTGTGTGTGTGTGTGTGTGTGTGTGTGTGTGTGTGTGTGTGTGTGTGCGCGCGTGCACTTTGGAGGTATAGTGGGGATGAATAATAAAAGAGCATTTTTAAATGCCCTTATAATTGCATTATACAGTATATGTCTGTAATAATTGCAACGTGTCCAATGTTTTATAATCCCTATATATGCAATAGAGACATGTGAATCCACTGTTTAATTTAACAAAACAAATACTAGTTTGCTCCGTAGATTTTCTATAGAATACATACACATTCTACGTAAGCTGTGCGGACAGGCCAGATAAATAAGCATTTACTTCACGACGACAATTTAAAATATCATTAACTTTATTGAATTCATACAAATAATCATCAAAAAAAATAAATTATCTGTTTATCTTTCAGGAATTACAGTGCAATCAACATCCAAGCTTTTTATGTCCTCAAAGATGATAGAATATTAATTTATGACTTCAGAGCTTCACACTGGGCTGGGTGCAGTGGGAGCCCCGCTAACGCGCCGCTTATCATTATCGCTCGCCAGGGTGGAGCATCACAACTTACTGCTGGCGAACGGGGCCGGGGCCACCTCCACCACGATCTTCCCCAGGTTCTTCCCGGCGTACAAGTGATCCACCGCCCTGAAGACGGACTCCAGGCCCACGAACCTCCCCTCCTGCGCCTGGTCTCCGCAGTCCACCTCGCACACCAGCGTCCCCTGTGCCACCATCTGCATCATGCTGCCCAGGGCCTCCTGGTAGTCGCGGAGGAAGTGGGGCAGGAAGAAGCCGCGCACGCTGGCCGACTTCTGCAGCAGCTTGATGGGCAGGGTGCCCCCCTTCACCGTGGCCACGCCCGACGCCGACTGGTACCCCGAGATGAACCCGATCACGATCAGCCGGCCCCCGGTGGCCAGCGAGTTGACGGCCAGGTCAAAGACGCCGCCGCCCACCGACTCGTACACCACGTCCACCCCTTTGGGGTACTCCTGCCGCAGCACCTGGCCCAGGTCCTCAGCCGCGTAGTTCACCGGCCGGTCACAGCCGATGCTCTTCAGGAATCCCGCCTTCTCGTCCGTGGAGCAGGTCCCGACCACGTGGCAGCCCGCCCGCTTGGCGAACTGCACGGCGAACTGCCCCGTCCCGCCAGCGGCGGCGGTGACCAGCACCGTCTCGCCCTCCGTCAGCTCCCCCAGGCGCTTCAGGGCGATGTAGGCCGTGGCCCCGCTCACTAGCAGGGTGAGGAACTCTGGCTTCGCCGAGGGCACGGCCATGGCTTTCTTGGCCGGCACCACGGTGTACTCGGCGAAGGCGCCGTCGCTGAAGTAGGCCACCGTCTCCCCGATGGTGTGGCGGGCGCTGGCGCTGAGACCCAGGCCCACCACCTCGCCCACCCCCTCGAAGCCACAGTCGAAGGGGGGCTTCAGCGAGGGGTCGTAGCGCCCGGCCGAGTAGTTGATGTCCGAGGCGTTGATTCCTACGAAACTAGAAGCATAGAGAACGGGGAACGGTGGGTAAAGATGAGATTCAAAAGCACAGCACACTGCCGTATTGCCCTCTTTCATGCGCTTAGGAAAAGATTTAAGTGCAAATACCCTCATTTCCACAGTATGTGAAGGTCACAATTAGGGCTTCAAGCTCTGTGCAGATCTGCGACCACCAAAGTACAAATAATATGGTTTGCTTTGGCCATGACTCCTCTCTCTCTTGAAGAGCGTACAAAAATAAATACAGAACGAAAATCCAACCCTGACAGGCAAAGGCCTGTTTTATAAAACACATTGCATGATGTCATGATTAATTGTCCTCAGAGAGACAAAGAATAAAATGCAGTAAAGGAAAAAAAGACAGTTGGTCGCAGCCTCAAAATGAAGACAGTGGGTTTAAGTAGCTAACCTGAACAAGCCAAATATAGGAGAAAGGTAATATAAAAATAGTGTTTTATGGAACCGCACCGTTTAACTGTGTCATCGGTGCTTATGTCCCATGATGGTAGACCCCATAACTAAAAATGTTAAATTATAATAATGTAGGATTGTTTGATTAAAAAGGAAAAAAAGGCAAACACTTAATGTACTGCCTCTTCATTTAGATTCCAACTGCACTGTAAACTGGACAGTTGTAATACGCAAAATATCCTACCAGGTATAATTACTGTGTTATTAAACTGTAATTGTATACTACCAAGTTGTAATAGTATGCAATTGGATAACAAAAAAGCTTCTGTACATTAAAACACAAGGGCAGTTATAACAACTTTTAACATATTGCTGTTTCAGAATGTTGCACTAGAATGACACACACACACACACACACACACACACACACACACACACACACACACACACACACACACACACACACACACACACACACACACACACACACACACACACACACACACACACACACACACTTCCTCATAGACTACATAGACCTATTGACTTCCAACGATTGTGTGAAAAGGTTAGGATCGTGGCTGAATAAAAAGTGATTTGTTTTACATTTTGATCCGGAAGATAAAAACGGCAGTGAAACGTTGGATGACAACGTCACTTTGCATTTTGCTTACACAGCCTTTGCATGCGTCTTGAAATAAAAACGCATGTTCTGTGTGATAAAAGGTGGATCAACACATAATTGACGGGGAACACCAGACAATTACGTTATCTTTCCAAAGTATGTGGTGATTTCACTGTCGACATAACGAGAGTAGCCTACTTAATATTTATTCATAGAAAATATGACAATGCAAGTTAAATTCCATTTCGCATTCATTTTTATTGTTCTGTGTATTTGAGCGTGTGAGTTTTGTTTAGCCTAAATCTGACTGTGTGCATTTTATCAGATGTATGCCTAGATACAAAAGGTTTTTGACAAGTTCTAACCAACGTAGCCTGATAACTAATAACATCTCGTCTACTGGAGATGGGAAAGCGTCACTAAACACCAGCAGCCAGTGAAGGTCCAAATGTCTGAGACTGTCATCCGATTGTAAACGAATAGGTTTAGGGGTCAAAAGTAGTTTAACTGCCTTAGGCGAGAGAGGCGAGTGTAATTGTTCATTTTAAGTGGGCATATTTCCCCACATTTAACAATCTGCAATGTCCGAGATACGTAAAAGAGTAACTTAAAGGGCATGTACAACAAGGACGATTGATTGTAGGGTTGTAATGTAAAAAAAAATGATATTAGTTTTTAGCTTTGTCTTATAATGATGGTGTTAGCCCACCGGAGCCACACATTGAATGGTGTACCCAAGCCATTTAGAATTGCATAAATTCTGCATCCCCCCTCCCCCCCCCCCCAACGACTAGTCAGTATGTTTGCAGGTCGGTGACGTCACGGCGACATGACAGAGCCAAGATGGATTGATGGACAAATGGAGGGGCGGAACTTGAAATACAGTAGGCTACAGCTATCCCTCACCTAATTTTTATCCCCCCCCCCCCCCCCCCCCCCCCCCCCCTGGTCTTTTGCCGATCGCAGACGTGCTGTCATAAAAATGTCGGACGACAAGACCACCGGTAAGTGAAGCCTTCCTCACTTCTGAGCGATATCGCGTGTGGTTAATAGAGAACAAGCCTATATAGCTGTGATCACACACACACACACACACACACACACACACACACACACACACACACACACACACACACACACACACACACACACACACACACACACACACACACAACACGACGTGTTGTCATATCGCCTCGATTCCCAACCGTCTTCCAAAAAAACTTACCGATTTCGAACCAGCAAATCCCCATCGCCTGGCGTCGGGACTGGAACTGTGTTCAGACAGACGGCCTCTTTGAAATGTTGACTTAGCCTCGTCACGGTCAGCTTTTGCATAGAGCTGGGTATCGAGGATCCTTTAAAATCCATGAAGTGTGTGGAGTATGACAGATCTATAATGGACCGTCGCGGAACAACGTGAACTCCAGAAAGTAAGTCGGAGCCCGATCTGCGCCCCCCACCGATCACACCGAACGCCCTCCTACAGCTTGTTCTCAGCAGGGACGACACGGACATTGCACCAAAGAGTAACAAAACAACTGTGACAAAGTTCACGGACACTTGGTCCTACGTGTTTTTTCTTCTCTTCCGACGAGCCCAGCCGACGTAATGCCATAAGCTTGCACTAGGTTTTATTTAGCAGCATAACGGCTTGACTAGGCCACGTACGACGTGAATAGCCTATAGCCCTTCTTTATAATATATATACATACCCCGCGACGGTGCAATTGCAACGCTATGCTACGATGCAAAACCAATATAAATACAGAGCCAGGAATAGAAAATTGAGCATTAAAAAGGTTGCACGGTGCAGCCTTGCAGCAGACTCGACTTGACAATCTCGGGAGTCCCTCCCCTTCCCGGACACGACACTCACTCACTTCCTAGTAAGGTGAAACAAATCAATCTTCGCCTTTGCAATCTTCGACAAAAACATGATCCGAAGCACGTAGCCTACTTTTAAAAACAAATGGATAAATACCCCCCAGTTATGGTCACGCTTTATTTTCGCGTTTGCATGTGCATGTGCAGCAGCAGCGCTGTTGCCAAAACACGACCGTGCTGCCACACTACACCTGCAGTTCTCCCGGAGCTGCACACCAAAATAGTGGACTAACCGCTCCTGTCTGCCGGGGGAAATAGTATAACATGTGTTTCCCTACAAACGGTACAAGCGATTTGCAGTCTTGTTCTATTTCATTAATTATTTCCTCTTTTTACGCGATGAATGACCAGCGATGGTCCTACTGTGAATTATAACCCTGGATCGCTACTTGTAGGAGCTGCGATTGTTTTCGGGTATGAACACCACCACAACCAACACCACCACCAGCAAGTTGGCCATAAGTTGATTTATCGATGTTTGCAACAACAAACATAAAACAATTTAAAGGCGCTCTGCCTTGTTCGGTTCCTCCTTTGTCAGTCGTTGGTTTTTTTTTAAAGCAGGGGGGAAAAACAAGACAATTAAAAAGATTGACAGGTAGGCTCTACTGTCAGAGTGACGCTCATAGGAGAGGGGAGGAGTAAAACTGGAGCAGGAAAAGCCACTCGATGCGTCTGTCTATCAGTTGAGACTGCCTGAAACGCTTCTGCATACACACACACATACATACACAACCACACATACACTCACACACTGCGTTTCATTCTTTTTCTCGGGAGCAGACAAGACCCCGGCACTGGCTCGCTCCCTGGAGTTTACAGAAAGAGAGAGAGAGAGAGAGGGAGGAAATTAGTTCATGTCGATCTCCTCGCGAAGAAGGTGGATGCCTTGTGGTGGATGTCCTGTTTGTTTCTGTTTTGGTAGCGGGCGCTGCAACCTCCACCACATCCAACCAAAACCCCGCATCTGACTAGATGAGATGAGCGACGGCCGGTGAAAATACACATATTTTTTTTGCGTGTCTCTGAAGAAAAATAATAATAAACGTAAGTAGATTTGTAGCCGTCCGACCACAGCGGTCGGAGGAAGGAAAAGTATCCAGTGACGGCGAGGCTTGATCCGGCCGAGGTGGCGTGGTGACGGGCTGACATTAACCATCTCATGCCTGTCTTATCCCCCCCACCCCTTTCTCTCGTTTCAGATCTGTGGCAAAGGAGGAAGGAAACACCGGCAAGGGAATAAATATCAAAGGTGTTCGCTCACAAGGGACTTATTGTTGGGTTGTCGTCCGACTTTTTTATGTATTGGGTGGCGAAGGCAACAAAGTAGCCCCCCTACACCGTGAGATAGTGACCCCCCCCCCATCTCACCCCCCCCCCACTCCGCCTCCCTGGTGGCAGCAGGGGAGTGACTCAAACTTGGCTGCGAGGTCTGCTTCTTCTCTGCCATGAAAGAGATGGTGAAGGAAGATGATCTTTGATGGACATGTCACGAGCTGGCAGAATTCTCGCCTATTTTTAACATAGAAACTTATTTTCTTTTCTTCTCCTCACGTGTCGCCTCTACTCGCTCTCAGTAGGCCTGCTACATTTCAAGAAGGACAATAGTAACCAGCGCTGTTACAACGTAACAGCTTCAGGTGTGGACTTTTGTGTGGATGCTGAAATCCCACTGTTGGTTAGGTGTGCAGATCAACCAGCCCGTCCCTCTCGGGTTTTGAAGAGACGACACAGACAGCTCTCGCTCCGAGATCAAGACGCGGGATGATTTTTTTCTACTGACAGACTTTCTTGTTGTTGTAATTCCTGCATGAGAAGTACCGTGGGAACCGACGGTCACTATGCCGAGGAGAAAGCAGCAAGAGCCGCGTCGATCAGCAGGTACAGCCCGGTTGCACGCCTTGTTTCTTCCCCAATCCCCATTCCCTCTCATTTGCTCTGTTTGCTCAATCCTTTCTAAATTAATTTGTGGTGTGATTTGTGAATGGGCACACAAATAATATAAATATTAGGTTTGTACTTTTTCCATGCCCACTTTTTAAATTATAAACACGTTATAATCTACAATAACGCAATAACAATGCAACATATTTATCCATATACGCAAATATAGTGCAACAAGCAAGCCTGTGTTTGAGAATTGGACCACATGATTTTTATATTATTTGAATACTAAGCAAAACTTGAGTAAAGGCACAGGGGGCATGTGTCTCACCACAGTAATATTTTATGATTTACCTAGAAAGTTCTGAGACTGGTTAAGTACAACGCAACGTGTGTTCTGGGGGATAAAAGCCTACTTTTGAGGTTCAGGAGTGTGTAATGATGGATAATTGAGTCAGAAAGAGGGTAGAGAAAACTGGCGAGAGCCGGTTTTTCTTTCTTTCTGTTTTATTAGAGGATTGCCAGCCTTGATTTGATGCGTGATTGATCGCCTGTCACGTGGCAGTCTTTGATCTATTCATCCCTGATAAACATCAATAAATCTCTCTATGGAGACGCGCATGCCTCTGACAGATTTCGCCATTCAACACACAACCCCCCTATGTTTTCAATAAGAAGTCCCCCCCCCATAAAAGTTTCTCAAACTATGGGTAAATCCCGGATTTCCTCGTATTGTTGTGCGAAAATTGCCTTTCGGCTGGGCTATAAAAAAAACAAGAAACAGTTGTTATACTGTCTACTTACAGTCCACAATTGTTATATTTAAAAACATCGACTACATTTATTTATTTAAGAAATTGTAAACGTTGTAATAACTTTCAAATTCCGCACACATGCGCCCTGCTTAGAACAACATCCACACCTGCTCTGTTTCCAATATTTACCTTTAGAGAAGCTGATGGATAACGGGTAATGGCAAAATGGGGTAATTAAGAACTGGGGTTATTAACTTCAGGTGATTAGGAATTTCTTGACTTCCTTTTTCCTAGACCTTGACAAATGCAAGTGTGTGTGTGTGTGTGTGTGTGTGTGTGTGTGTGTGTGTGTGTGTGTGTGTGTGTGTGTGTGTGTGTGTGTGTGTGTGTGTGTGTGTGTGTGTGTGTGTGTGTGTGTGTGTGTGTGAGAGAGAGAGTTTGTGTGTAGGGAAGGGGGGTCTTCAGCTATTGCTAATGAGGCCAAGCCTTTGAAGTTGGGGCATTAACAACTGCAGTGAACAAAAGACAGTTGTAGAATTTTAAAGAGAAAATTTCTTTTTCCCCCCCTCCTCGTCTGAAATATGAGGTGCAAATGCAGGGCCTTGGTGTGGGGAGAGACTTTGAACTCTGCAGGTTTATCATTAGGAGCCGAAGGGAACCCAGCCACGGGGAGCTGTGTGTGGGATGACTGGGAAGAGTGTTCAAAACCAGTTTTGTATCTCCCTCCCTCTCTCTCCTTCTCCGTCTCTCTATCTCTCTCTATCTCTCTCTATCTCGTTGGTTGTGTTGCTCTGCTAGTACCACAGCAGGCGCACATGATCCCGGTACACGCACACTGTGAAGAAAGGCTTATTGCTCAGATAGCTCTCTCTCTCTCTCTCTCTCTCTCTCTCTCTCTCTCTCTCTCTCTCTCTCTCTCTCTCTCTCTCTCTCCTTCTTGCCATCTTTCTCAAATTTTCTTCCTCCATTTGGCTATCACCTCCTGTTCAGTCGGTAACGCACACTTCGTAACGATAATGAAGGCGAAACGTGATGGGCGGGTGAGGTAAAATCTATCTGTACACCCAGCCTCATGCACAGATGTAAGCTAGGGCGAAAACATGACCCACTCTCCCCACACGCACAAACCAAACACATCACATACCCATCCCCTCCAACCAACAGATCAAACTACCACCACCATACTCTGTGACTGTAACACACAAATGCGCACAAATGCACACACACAATCTGAATCGCGCGGGGGTATACGATGTGCTGGACGGCGGGGGGGGGGGTCGTGTCGGCCATTCAGGACTCGGCAGCTAGAAGGTCTTCTACTCGCCCACCAACAGCTGGTCAACGGTCAGCGTATTAACCACCTATAACACACACACACACCTACGCAGAATACCGCCTGCTGGTCTAGAGGGAGCCGTTAGTGACCTGTGGGATGCTCCCCGGCCCGCGTTGGGATCGCATCCCGGGAGGAAGGGTTTAGGCCGAAACATAGGGCTGCCCTTTTTGTAAATGTGTCGTGTTTCTTTTTTCTTTATTTTCCCCGCGTCTTGTGTTATTTTTAGTGGTAATGAAATCCAACATGGACCATCATCCCCCGTTCAATGGAGGGAACGACACACACACACACACACACACACACACAAACACACACACACACACACACACACACACACACACACACACACACACACACACACACACACACACACACACACACACACACACACATGGATTTAAGAGTGGACAGGTGATAATCCCAAAATTGCTGCAATCTACTTGAGTTTCATGCATACGTTTCTTTTCATGTATTAAATGGATTACACATATGTGCAAATGAAGTAACATTTTATCTTTCTAACTAACTACAATAATTATATCTGCAATTATAGAAGACTAAAACATGACATTTATAAGATTCAGCAAAAATGAGACAATTTAATAGAATTGACCTTTATTTTGCTTAAATATTTGAATATAAAAATACAAGCAAAAAGTGTTTTTGTGTGTGTGTGTGTGTCTGTGTGTGTGTGTTTGTGTGTGTGTGTGTGTGTGAAATATTTTTCTGCCTCCATCGTATTGTGTGATCCCAGATGAATGTCTCTGTGTGTTATTAGACTGTTACTGCTAGACTCCTAGCCCTGTGACATTTCAGTTGTGTTGAAATAGACCAAGGGGCAGGAAGCAGAACACACACACACACACACACACACACACACACACACACACACACACACACACACACACACACACACACACACACACACACACACACACACACGTAATGTAACAAAGGAAGGCAAATGTGTCTTTCATTCGGAGGCGCCCTGTGTCATCGCAAAGTCTCTTTGCTTGGTTCTTCTTCTTGGGGAAAGACGGTGGTTAATTATCAGAGGGATAGAGAGAGAGAGAAAAAAGAGAGAGTTAGAGGAGAGGAGGAGGAGGAGGAGGAAAAGGAGGCGGGGTAAAGGTAAAGTTTCTTCCCGTCGGCTTCATTAGAGAGTGGCCTAATTATCCACGGGGCTGATGGATTTGTGACAGGGCCCTAACGATTAATGCTGACAAATCCAGTAAGGTGTCAGGTCCGCGGCCGCCTTGATGTAATCAAGTTGATATTATTCAGTCCCCATAGCCCCCTAGTGCAGCAACCAACTCAATTTGCCTGCGCAGGTGACAAATGGACTTTGCTACCTGACTAATCATGTTGGGGGGGGGAGGGGGAGACAATGCCGGTTAATGACCTTGCCGGAGCCCCCCCCCAAGCTTCGGCTCCCCCCCCCCCCTCTCCCCCTGGTCTTAACTACTGTAACTAAGGCGAGACCTACGGGCAGGAGCATCTCTTCTTTAATCCCCGATAGCTCATCCCCGCTGGAATATAATTACCGCCGCTTGTGTTTTCATTTGTCCTATGAACCTGCAACGATGAGGCGAGTTTGTCTAGTTTTTACTAGTAATATTGTTATAATTGATATGATTTTTT
This sequence comes from Gadus chalcogrammus, assembly GCF_026213295.1. Lineage (NCBI taxonomy): Eukaryota > Metazoa > Chordata > Actinopteri > Gadiformes > Gadidae > Gadus > Gadus chalcogrammus. Next base: position 15,433,988 of record NC_079422.1, on the reverse strand, counting down.
TATCCAAACGTTGAACTTTTTTTTTGTGTTTCTTATAAATAAACGTTGGAGATTATATCGGCGATTAAAAAAATCAGTGTGTACGGGTGTCCATTGGTGCCACAGAGGTTCTCCTCATGTATGCTGATATAGAATCATGCTGCCATGAGATTAATGGTTTAGCATGGCCCCCGGGCTTGGCTAACATTACACAGCGACCTCTTTGCTTTTTACTCGACGATGCCGTTACATGATATTCCTGCCCCCCTTTTCAAATAATCAAAAAGCTAGGATTTATACACACACACACACACACACACACACACACACACACACACACACACACACACACACACACACACACACACACACACACACACACCTTTGTCGACATGATATAGGCCTATCAAGCACAGTTTGTATTCAAGGTATTTTTTGCTCACTTCCTTAGCTGCATGACTACCTCTATTCCATTAATTAAAAATCTCCCCTTTTGAGATTAAAAGGGCTGAAAGTTTAGCAATTCCAGCGTATTGTTCAAGGGTTGGTTAGTTTAGTGTGTGTGGGTGTGTTTCTGTAAAACACAGTCGTATTCCTCGAATAAATAACTATACTATGTGTGCTGGTGTAACTGCACTTTATTAGGGCTTGCTATTAAATCCATGCCTGGCTTTTAGTACACGGTGGCCCACGCTCTATCCTCCGCAGGAGCATAAAAAAAACAAATTCATGACCGTGCACTTTTCCCCCCGCTCAGTATTAGTCTATCCACTGTTCTCCTCGGTCTATGAATCTGCTGGAGAGGTGTAAAAAAAAACAATAACTTGTGTATGTTGGTTTTCTCCGATTTTGAGTTTTTAGATTTTCTTCTATGATGTGTGTTCTTTGCCTTTTTTCCCTTCTTCTTGCTTCCCTTCTCGTGGCGTTAGAGGTTACGCTAATTGGAACGTTTGCGTCGTTAGCAGGTGGGATCGATCGCCGCCATCGATAGCAACTATAGCCCAGTTTCTTTTGGATGCCATATTGTAAATGTAGGGGTTCAATTTACATGTCAGAATTTATTCAGTCAAAGGTCACACGCTATCTCTTTGATGCCATGGGTCAAAACAACCTGCTTTGTGTTTGCATACATTCACGTACATTGTTTTGTGTGTGTGTGTGTGTGTGTGTGTGTGTGTGTGTGTAGGGTTATCCACTCCATTTATTTTGTATAAATATAGATAGATTATTTTAAATATAGAAATGGATGTATGTGTGTCAGTGCAGCTGTGTTTGCTGCGTGTCTGATAAGACAGGAAAGTTACTGTTACAGTTACTCAAAGTATTATTAGATGTACAGTATGTTCGAGTGTGTGTGCTTATTTGAATATTTTCACATAACAGTGTGTATGCCTCTCTTTGTCTCACTCTCAATCAAATTCTCTCTGCCCATCGGGGATGTAGAAAGACACACACGCACGTCGCACGCACGCGCACACACACACACACACACACACACACACACACACACACACACACACACACACACACACACACACACACACACACACACACACACACACACACACTCAACAGCCATGAATACAGAAAACACATATAAGCGCACACATTAGCACATTGGCGCACACGCCTCCATTTTGTGCTAAAGCGCCAAAAGCATATCTCTGTAGTAGGTCAAAACCGGTAGTTAAGCACAATGGCAAATCATATCTTTAAAAGCAGTGTCTACTTTCAGTGGCCTGCCTGCAGCACCTAGAAACGAGAGCAAGTCATGGGTTAGGGAAAGAAATAGTTATGAATGGAGACCAGTTCTTCTGTATGTATCGACAAGCGCGGTAGTCTCTACTTTCATATCTGTTTTTTTCACTTCTACGGTTCTCCCCGGCATGACAGAATATTTTGGGTATTTTTATTTATTTCATTTGATCCTTCCGTTGTTTTTGCATCTGGAATTAACCGCGGATAAAATGTCAAAGGAACAAAAAAAAAAAGAAGCTGCACAGTAGCCGTTATCGGCTATAATTTAACGCACACGGTAATTACTATGTGATAGCCGTGTTGTGCTGAGTAATTACATTTTGTCAAGGCACTTCAGTGGGGGATGTAAGGCTTAACAGCTCATTAATGTAAAATTGTTGATAGGTTTTTTTCTTTCTCTTTTTTTTTTTATTCGGCATGTAATTTTGAGATCTGAGGAGATGAGAGAGAGGATGCGTTAGACTAGAGAGATCGAGTCTCGAAACATTTACGCAGGAAAAAATGGAGATCTCTAATTTTCTTAAGTGTTGCACATGCTGTGTGTGAGTGTGTGTGTGTGTGTTTAAGAAAAAAATATTTTCTCTTGATCAGTGGCGTGCCTGCTCCTTAGAGGGCTAGGCGGGGGGGCGTTGGATAGGGATCCACCCACGCCGACGTTTAACACATTCCCTGTATCAATAAAAGATTACCAATTACAGAGTATTTTGTTTTATAAGATTTAGAATTCCTCTGTGTGTGTGTGTGTGTGTGTGTGTGTGTGTGTGTGTGTGTGTGTGTGTGTGTGTGTGTGTGTGTGTGTGTGTGTGTGTGTGTGAGTGTGTGTGTGTGTGTGTGTGTGTGTTTTTGTGTGGGGCTGTGTGTGTGTTCGCGTGTATGCGTGTGTGTGTGTGTGTGTGTGTGTGTGTGTGTGTGTGTGTGTGTGTGTGTGTGTAGTGGGCCATGTTGCTTACCCACTCGTTACATCAGATGGCGGGGGGACAGGAGGCGAGAGGAGACGGAGAGATGGGGCTTTGAAGCTGACAAACAAACAAACGAGGAGTGTGTTGGGATGCAGGGAGTGGGGGGTGTATAAGGGGGGAACTGAGCCCCTTACCCTTCTACTCTGGGACAACCCCCGACCCCAGCTCCTCCTCCACCTCCTCATCCATCTCCTCTCGTCTTTTCTCACTCCATCACTCCTCGCTTATCCCTGTTCTTCCATGTGCCTCTCGGTCCTTCTCCCTCGGCCCCCTGTCCGTCTTACTCCCTCTGTCTCCTGTTCATTCTCACTCCCTCTGTCCCGTTTTCAGCCTCACTCTCTCTGTCCCATGGACTCACTCTCTCTGTCCCATGGACTCACTCTCTCTGTCCCCTGTCCGTCTCACTCCCTCGGTCCCCTGTCCGTCTCACTCCCTCTGTCCCCTGTCCGTCTCACTCTCTCTGTCCGCTGTCCGTCTCACTCTCTCTGTCCGCTGTCCGTCTCATTCCCTCGGTCCCCTGTCCGTCTCACTCCCTCGGTCCCCTGTCCGTCTCACTCCCTCTGTCCCCTGTTCGTCTCACTCCCTCTGTCTCCTGTTCAGCCTCACTCTCTCTGTCTGTCTTTACCTAAAATAAAACATTTCACTTCAATAGTTGAGTCGGGCAATTATGTTTATTCATTTATTTTGGTTGTCTTTTTTTACGCTTGGTTTTTTACTTTTATTTCGGTACATTCCATGCATGGGTTTAAGACTGAAATAGGCAATTCTAAGAAAATGTGCCTTTTATTTTTCGTATTATTTCATCTGGTTCTTCTCATCAGGTATGTTTGAGGAAGAGAACGAGAGGAAAATGAGGGAGAGAGAATGGGGAAGCAAGAAAAATAGGTTTCGCATGAATGTGTGTGTGTGTGTGTGTGTGTGTGTGTGTGTGTGTGTGTGTGTGTGTGTGTGTGTGTGTGTGTGTGTGTGTGTGTGTGTGTGTGTGTGTGTGTGTGTGTGTGTGTTGGGCATCTGTGTCCAGTCCAGCGGCAGCAACAGGGGTTGGTAGTAGGGTGGTTTTAAGGCATTTAGGATGGGTATTAGAGAGGACAGATGAACGAGGCGATGGACAAATTCTCCCATCGGAACAGCTGTGACTCCCGCCATTATCCTGACAGGTGTCAATTAAGAATTACTGCCTGGTGGCGCGGTGGGGGTGTACCCTCCGCCTGAATCTAGCCCCCACAACACCCCACCCCCCCGCCGCCTCCTCGCCCAGCTGTCTGTGTTTGAGAGAAATAACACTTTACTCTTGTCAGTAGTCTTAACCCCCCCATTGTCCCCCCCCTAAACACCGGCAACAGCGCCCCCCAGGTCAATAGTGTATGGCCTCGAGATCTCGTCTCCGTTTGTGTGTGTGTGCGTGTGTATGTGTGAGGGTTAGGAGCTAGCGATTAGCAACACAAAAGTTAGCTCCGAGTCCCAATTGCCCATTTACTCAAGTTTACCTCACACCCAAAATTGTGTTCCCAGATGTTTATACAGTGTTCCGGACCGCAAATATTTATATCCACATCATTCCTGTGTTTGCGTTGGCGGTCTTTAGAATGGAAACGGTTTAGCCCAGAAAAGCAGAGACTTTGGGTTAGGCGGAGGCTAATCGTTTGAGCCAAGCCCAGCTGCCGTAAGCCCACTGCTCTGGCTTTGGGCTAATTGAGGACCCACCAGTATTCCTCATCGCAAAGTGGGGAGACGAGGTCATTGAGTGAGAAAATCAACAGTTGCCACCGTTGAACCATGAAGACTTGCTTCCTCTGAACCGCTCTGGCTAGATAACAATTGCAATCTTCTGGATTTACATTTTTGGCCGCTGTATTTAGAGGATAAACAAGAGGGAAGAAGAAGGATTGATTTGTCGATTGTGAGGTCAGCGCTTTAATGGTGTTCTTTAATTTTCTAAATCTTTGTAGGTTTTAAGTCAGACAAACATCAACATTATGTCCGCGGTAATCCAGCATTATATTAAGAAACAGTGGAGCTTCTATATCTCACATGTCTATAATATATTCATATTTACACATAACATTTTTGGCAAACCCAGTTTGCCATTTGGACCGATTTGCGCAATTACTTGGGAGTTTTCGTTTTTGGAAATAATTTGCCTCTGAAAATAAGGCACGAAAGATAACATCAGTGTTATGTTAGTTTATCTCTGTTGGTTTTTCTCCTTTTTTTTCTCTTTTTACTTTGCATATCTCATTGCATTAAATAAAGAAAACCCAGGAATGAATTTCTGTTAGTTCAGTCTTCTTCTTTTTATCTCTGCCACACACACACACACACACACACACACACACACACACACACACACACACACACACACACACACACACACACACACACACACACACACACACACAGATTTCTTCTGTTCTTTGCTCATTCTATACTCCCCCTCTGTTGTGTCGCTGCTCTGGGACGAGACCACTTGGTTTATCAAACCTGAGAATATTCCCTTCCCATGCAAATGCAGACACACACACACACACACGCACACGCACACACACAAATTTGTGTAATCAGAGGCAAACCGGCAGCTTAAGCAAAAGGGTAGCGCTCTCGTTTCGGGAGATGGATGGGGGTGGGGGGGGGGGGATGTGAACAGTATACGGCTGACTTAAAACCATGTTTTTACACTGCGGGTCCCCGGCTGCAGTGCTATTGATCCCCCTGCTCGCACTGCGTGTTTACCCGTCTGCTTCGGCTGCCTTTTTAATTTTTCACCATCATCTCATCATCCAAGACTTCACACACACACACACACACACACACACACACACACACACACACACACACACACACACACACACACACACACACACACACACACACACCCACGCATACACAAACACACACACACACAGTGAGAGAGCGAGAGAGAGAGCGGGAGGGTGCAGAGGAGGAGGAGGAGGAGGAGGAGGAGGAGGAGGAGGACAATGAATGTTCGGCCCACCTCCTACCGGCCCCTCTCTGCTCTTAAAGGGGCAGGTTAGATGGATGATAGCAATTTGAGATTTTGTTTGTGCGTGTGATCATGGAGATTGTTTTGGGGTATTACCGCCGTCTAACACTTCCAAGTGATTAATTGAAGCGGATGGCGCGAGGGTGTCGGTGCCTGCCCACCCCTCCTCCCCCAACCCCCCCAATCCCCCACCCAGCGACAGCCCACCCCACCCCACCCGAGGTGGCTGCTGACCCCCGCACTAAACCAGCGCTATGCGCGTTCTCTCTCTCCACATAGCATTAGTGTTGCTAACTCATGCACACACTGGCCCGCTTGTTGTATTATTATTATTCCGTCATTTCCCCCAGCACTACCTAAACACACACACAAACACATGCGCGCGCACACACACAAACGTGCGCACGCACACGCACACACACACACACACACACACACACACACACCACCACTTCCTCCTCGCTGATTAAAGGTAGGGGGGGGGGGGGGGGGGGCTGGGTGGGGGATTTGAGGGGCGGCACAACGCAAATAAAAAACGTCCACAATGCACTGCCCTGTAAAGGCGGCAGAAACACGTCAGCCGCCGGAATGTTACCATGGGTGTTAGCATTAGCATCAACCGGCGTGTGTGTGTGTGTGTGTGCTTGTTGTTTGTCGTGTAACTTGATACACGCACTGGGTTAAATTGCGTACGGATGCTCAAGTTGTGTATGTCTTTTGAGGTTAAAGTTTTATCGCAGGCGGGTGTTAAGGAGTCCGCTTGTTAACAGGTCGTTTTTGTGGTTTTGTGTGTGTGTGTGTGTGTGTGTGTGTGTGTGTGTGTGTGTGTGTGTGTGTGTGTGTGTGTGTGTGTGTGTGTGTGTGTGTGTGTGTGTGTGTGTGTGTGTGTGTGTGTGTGTGTGTGTGTTGAGTCACTGCCCCGCCCCAACATCTTCCTCCACCCCCCCAGCGTCTTCCAGACAGTGGACGTGGTGACGACCTGTCCGTCCTCACCGTGACCGCTCAGCCTCCCTGCTGCTCATCCATCAGCGCTAGCGATGCCCCCAACCACCCCCTACCTCAACCACCCCCTACCTCAACCACCCCCTACCTTAACCACCCCCTACCTCAACCACCCCCTACCTCAACCACCCCCTACCTCAACCACCCCCTACCTCAACCTCCCCCTACATCGCTACCACCACCACTGCTCCCGCCAAAACAACAACAAAAATCACCATGACTATCACCACCACCACCACCACCACCACCACTACCACCACAACCAGTACCACAATTACAACCAGTGCCTGAGTTGGCATGTGACGGGGTCGCTAGCCGGTCACAACCCTGAAGTCACCCTCCCCCGTCCACCCCCGACCCTCTCTACCCTATTGTCAAATTCCTCTCTCTCTCTCTCTCTCTCTCTCTCTCTCTCTCTCTCTCTCTCTCTCTCTCTCTCTCTCTCTCTCTCTCTCTCTCTTTCTCTCTTTCCCCTTCCCTCTTTCTCTCTCTCTGTTGCGCAAGCTTTAATTATTCACTCTCCATTTGAAACTCCTCTTCCTTCATTATCTGTCCGTCCGTCTTTCTGTCGGCTCTCTGAAGACCATCTCACGGTTGAGTCTCTCTGTGTTCGGTTAACTTTAGCATGCTAAAGTAGCCGCGGTCCCCATAGCAACGCATGGCTAACTCAACGTCGTATGCATGGCTCTGGCTCTGGATCGTTAGTCTGTGAATGCGCCTCCCCCCCCCCCCCCCCCCCCCCCCCTCCCGGCTGAACGGTTCTGCTTTTGTGTTGCCCTCGGCGACCGATTTGACCAATCGGCTCACCTGGTTCCTCGGTTCACGGACGCACCTGTAACCAACACGCTACATTTCCCTCACCTTACCGCCGCCTCCCAGCTGAGGTCTATCCCCACAGGGCTGATAAAAGCTCAGCCGTCGAGCGAGAGAGCAATAGGGCAAGACAGCGAGAGAGTGAGGGAGTACAGAGTAGTAGGAGTTAAAAAAAGACACTCTGGGTGGAGGGGGAAGGGGGGGGATGGGCAGCCCAGTGAGAAAGAGAACCAGGATGGGATGAAAGGGCGAGGGAAAAGAGAGAGGGCAAGTCCTTATGTTGGTCGCACATGAGAGAAAAGAAAGGAGGGGGCTTGGGGGGGGGGAGAACGACGAGTGAAAGAGAGAGAGAACACCGCGTTAAAGAGAGACAGGGAGGGGGAGAGAGAGATTCCTCTGGTTCACAGTTTTCTTCCCTGTGTGGGCGGCATTGTGCAGTCGCAGGGTCAATGGGACACCGTGATAGGCTAATCTGCTGGGGAGGGGAGGGCAAAGAACTCCCCGCGGGAGAGCTGTTGGCTGGACCGGGTATCTCTCGAAAAGTACCACACAAATATTGTATAACAGATAGTTATTCACACCCTTTGGTCTCTCTATTTTTTTGTGTGGAGATTGATCTTTTGTGTCTGAATAAATTGTGGTTTGTCTATGTGTGTGTGTGTGTGTGTGTGTGTGTGTGTGTGTGTGTGTGTGTGTGTGTGTGTGTGTGTTTAGTAGCAGAATGGTGTACACATTATGCTCTTCTGACTGTGACTTGAAGTAGCTTTTGTTCCTTCCACTTCCTGTGACCATAAACACACATACGCGCGCGTGCGTGTGTGTTTGTACGTGTGCAGCATTCGTGTGTTTGAACACGCTTGTGTGTGTGTGCATGTGTGTGTGTGTGTGTGTGTGTGTGTGTGTGTGTGTGTGTGTGTGTGTGTGTGTGTGTGTGTGTGTGTGTGTGTGTGTGTGTGTGTGTGTGTGTGTGTGTGTGACGTTGCCAGGTCTGCGTATACTTATCCCCCTCATCAGACACATTGATGACAGATGAACCAAGGGGAGACGAGGCAGCCATCCTGCCCGCCGTCCAAAATCCACGGCTAAAAGTTCATGCTTTTTTTGTTTACCTCAGCCCTCGTCTCCGTCCCATAAATCTTCCCTTTCGCTTGAGCTGTCCCACATATTTTCCGACGGTTGGATCCTTCGCCAACCCCTTCGTCCGGGTAGCGTCTGCGTCGTCACACACACCCCCACGTGCCCGGGCAGAGAGTGCAGCATCGGGCAGCCACATCCTGGCCGCATGCGGACACGTCTTTAGCTCCAGGGGTGGGGCGTCTGAGGGGGACAAGGTGGTGGAGGAGGAGGACGAGGACGAGGAGGAGGAGGAGGAGGAGGACAAGGATGAGGAGTTGGAGGGTGGGAGGGTGGCAGAGAATGAAAGGGGGAAGGGGGGAGGGGGGGGGGGGTTACAGAGGGGAGGTGGGGCCTTACTGGACCAGATGAAACCTAAATCCTCAGAGAGGGAGAGAGAGAGAGAGAGAGGGAGGGAGGGGGAGGGTGAGGGACGGAGGGAGAGAGAGAGTGGGAAAGAGAGAGAGAGAAAGAAAGAGAAAGAGGGAGAGAGAGAGAAAGAGAAAGAGGGAGAGAGAGAGAAAGAGAAAGAGAAAGAGGGAGAGAGAAAGAGGGAGAGAGAGAGAGAGAAAGAGAAAGAGGGAGAGAGAGAGAGAAAGAGAAAGAGGGGGAGAGAGAGAGAGAGAGAGAGAGAGAGGGAGAGAGAGAGAGAGAGAGAGAGAAAGAGAAAGAGGGAGAGAGATAAACAGAGGGAGACTTGGGAGAAAGAACGAAAGAGAGAGGGAGGAAAAAAGTTGATTTCCTTCTTCAGCAGAGCCATACATCACAGGGCCTCCCAGCTGCAGTGTCACCGGCTGACAGAATGACATGTGTCATTTATCAAAGGGGCCAGGCGGGGGCCTTGGGAGGAACGTGCACCACAAAGCCTGAGAGAGTTCATTCCAGCGCGCGGCCCTCCCCTTCCCCCCCCCCCCCCCTCCTCCTCCCCCCCTCAACCCCTCCTCCCCCTCCCCGTCAGCCGCTCTCCTCCCATCTCCTCTCCACTCCTCTCACTCAGCTCCTCATTTTCCTCACTCTGGCTCTCAACTGCCTCCTCCTTTCCTCCCCCGTCCCCCTCCCACCCTCCCCCCGACCCGACCCCGTCCCCCCCTCCCTCCCCCGCTTCTCTGCCTTCCCAATGTCTACTCACTTCCCCCGGTGCCAGAGAAGGCCTGCTCGCATGTAGAGAGAGTAGAGCTGCTCCTTCACGCATGGAGACACCGCGCGCTCTACAGTGTGTTTACGTGTGCGTGTGTGTCGCCCTAACCCACTCCCCAAGGGGTCAGAGGTCATCCGTGTTGTGTTTTTAGGAGGCTCGCTGTTATGTTGTCTTGGATGTTTTTGTTTGCCGCTGCCAGCGTTAAAGCGTTAAAGTGGCTGTAAGTGAACTTCTCCAACCATCTCTCGCTCTCTCTCTCTCTCTCGCTCGCTCGCTCGCTATCCCTTCTTTGCTCAATCTCTCTCTCCGTTTCCCTCCCTCTCCCTTTCTCTTTCTCTCTCTCTCTCTCTCTCTCTCTCTCTCTCTCTCTCTCTCTCGTCCCGCCCACACACTTAAGAGTTTGAGGTAGGTGGTGAATGGCAGCAGTCGTGAAGACGGGGGGTAGCTATGGTAACCACGCTGCTGCTCACGTTTTTTCTCATGACTTTTCACCGTCTTCCGATCGCGGACGCGCTCGAGTCCCTCGCCACCGTAAGCCCCCCCCCATGCTTCGAACACCTCCCAGCACAATAAGCGCAGATACCAACAGTGTTGCGGCTTGTCTGTGAGTCACACACACAGCGTAGCTCCACTGGCAGCCCGGATACTCCCATCCACTGGCATTGCTGCCCACCGCACGGGTTACAAACTCACCTGATGTACAGAAGCCATGCTTGATGACGTAGAGTACGCCTGGGCCGTGGTGCCCGAGTCTCTTTTTCGAACGGGGAAGGGCAAGCTATAGGTTAGAGTCCGGCAACCACTCTCCTTTCCCTCAACAGTCCTCCGTCCTCGGCTTGTCAGATGTTTTGTCTAGATGATGCACGGCCCATCTCCTTGTTTGCCCCAAAGTCAGTCCTCGTAGAGGGAGGAGAATGTGAACATCCGGCTCTGTAACGTGACATTCAACAAGACTCAAATGTGTTTTTTCTCCTTCTCTCTTTTGAATCATTGCTTTGACACTATCGTGTCTTGATTAAGGCTTTGCTGTTTTTTCTTCATTCTTTTTTCTCTTATCCCAGAGTCAATGTAGAATCTTTCTTTTTCTCAGTTTGATATAATGCTCCGGTTTAAGCATTAATTTAATCAATCACTCCTACTTTCTAACCCCAATTTATTTTTGCCCTTTTTTTATTTAAGAATCGCTGTTGTGTACCACCTACATCCTTCTCCACAATTTGAGCTTTCATTAAATCTGCAAATGCAATAAGATGCAGGTTGATTTCAGACCTTTTGTACTGTGATTCATTGTGGAGGGGCTGAGTGGGCGTTGGCTTTTCTTGCTAAGCTGTGGCTGTTGCCACATTTCAGTGGTTAGTCAATTAAAGCCCCAATGATGCCAGATCATATGGTCTCCCTTTATTCCACACATAAAACAATGCAATTCTTTCCATTTTATGAAACCGTAAACAATTTATGAATGTTAAGGTAGCATGCGTCAACAGGAACCTGCTATGAACAACACATTCATTTCCAAAAACATGTTTCCAGCATGATTTTATTTTTGCTCTCCTTAGTTCTGCAGTATAAACGCTACCAAAGGTTTGCTTAGCAAACATGTTGTGGTTGCTTGGATGAAAGAGACACATGTTAGATGAGCTCTGTCGCTAACGTTAGCTTCCAATACCAACTATAATAATAATAATAATACATTTAATTTAGAGGCGCCTCATGTGTCAGCTAACTATTAAATAGTAGCCTCAGCTAATACTCTGTTAAAAAGGTTAAATGATATTGGTAACTTGATGTAACTTGAGCAGAGGAGCTGAACCACAAGAGCACAAAAGAGTTACGAGTATCGAATCATAAAATCGTGTTTCCAGTTGTCCTTTTTTTTTTTTTTTACATTTGTTAACCCAAAGCGAGCAACACAGTCTTTTGGCTGGTGTTACAATGACTTCAGATTCTTTGTGTTTGTTTGTGTTGATGTCTTCGGCTGCCAGAGCCAGATTAGAAACCCCCTTCTTCAAACCTTTTTCTTTTTCCCTTTGCTTTGTCTAAAGAGGTGTGGCACATTCTCACTGTGGTGTCATCAAGGGACAACCTCCCCGAGCAGGTCACACACAGTTCACTCGCTCACTCAGGAAGTTTTGCCCTAAATCCCTCCCCCCTTCCTGCTTTTATCATCCGACTCCCACACGCACACACACACATCGCACAACAACGCTCTCTCTCTCTGTCTCTGCGTCTCCCGGTTACATATTCATACATTCATACACTTTCAATACATCTTTTATACATCGAGGGCATGACAATTATCTCCTTAGCGTTATTCTCTACATTGTTCCATTTTAAGGCCTCTTCTTTATCCGTACCTTACTCCATGGCCAGATGTAAGCCGGCAGACATCACTCCTCCCCCAACCCCCACCACACGCCCGTCTCTCTCTCTCTCTCTCTCTCTCTCTCTCTCTCTCTCTCTCTCTCTCTCTCACCCAACTCACCCAACTCACCCACCCACACACCTCGACCCCAGTAGCCAGTCCCCCGGGGGCACCTCCACCGCCCCCTACCCACCATTCCTCCATTCCCCCCCCCCCCCCCCCTCCCCAGCCACCTTCAGATCACCCAAAATGGATGTGTCTTTGAAGGCTGAGATTGATTGTGGATATCAGAGTTATGGCGCCATTCATCACAGTCTATTATATAGGAGAGAGGGACAGGAAGTAGATGTCCCCTCCCCTCCCCCTCAAAGACCCTGCTGCCTTGGGTCCCGAGGGACAGCATGGACAAAGCTTTACAAAAAGAAAGGAAAAGTAGTGAGTAAATATGTTTCAATGATTGTGTATATGGTCTGCACAGCGAATGGCGTTTCATTTGTGTGTGTGCAAGCAGAGCGCATCTTCCTCTGTCTGAATTGTGTTAAGACAGATATGCGTGTGTGTGTGTTTGTGTGTGAGTGCGTCCGTCCCCATGCTTTGATGCATTTATTGATTGCCAGCAACGGCTGTCCTCCATCAAGTTTTTATTTATTTTCCTATTTTTACTTTTTGAACTCATCGGACATTTGATTCACAGCTTCATTAGGATGCCCGTGCTGTCCTTTATTTTTGGTACTCCCTTTCCCCCTGCAACCACCGCCAGGTTACTCTGGGATACACACACACACACACACACACACACACACACACCCACCCACATACACCGGCTTTCTGTGGGGAAGCGAGCCGTGAATAAACTCAAGGACTCTGCTTCCAAACACTTTGTGTGGTGGTGGACGTTTGGCTATCTGTCATCATGGTAAATAATCTCTCGCCGTTCACCAAGACGCCTCACTTCCTGCTCCCCCCCCCTCCCCCCCCCGCCCCCCCAATAGGCCGTTTGTGTGTGTATGTGTGTGTGTGTGCGTTCCCTCTTTTTTGGCTATTTCCCGGGTGCTCCTTAGTCCCCCACCGACACAGCTTGTTTGAAACGAACCCCTCATTGTGTCTGTGTGTGTGTGTGTGTGTGTGTGTGTTTTCTTTTATGAGCCTTTTCTGAAATAGATGGATGCACTTCAAATGAACCAGAGGAGACGTTGTTTAATGCCTCCACAAGATGTGTGTAAGTGTTGTTCTGTTTAGTATCTCTGATGGTCTGGGTAGGACTGTACAGACCGAGGAGCTGTCTCGATTTAGATTTTGCAGCTCCACTTTTTCCTTTTGACATTTCTCTTTTTCCCCGGCTGTGGTTTACCTGAGATGACTCCGCAAGAAACCAACCTCAAATTGTTATTCTTTTATTTTTTGAGTCACCTCCCTCTCTCCCTCCATCCTCTCTCCCCCTCATCATCCACGCTCTCTCTCTCTCTCTCCCTTCCTCCGCCTGCTCCGAAATCAGTCATTACCAGGAGTCAAGTCATGCAGATATAAAAGAAGCAAACAGTGTAAAAAAAGCACAAAATATAAGCTAATAATAAAGGAGGAAATAATCGCACTTTTGCGCTGCTGCTGCTTTTGTCGCTGGCGCCGCGTGATGGAAATGGGTCTAAATATGCGATTAGAACCTTCCAGTGACTGATGCTATTAGTGCAGATATGCCGTAGACTTCTGCTATCTCCCCATGAAGGATTAGCGTGATTTGTCCCTCTGCAGGGCTGGATGTGGGCATCCCAGGCACTCTAAGTTGACAGCGTCTGTCTCTGCTTAGTTCTCCCAGACAGTTTGTGTGACAGTTGATGCCAGGCGAGGGCTTAGAAAGTGTGTGTGTGTGTGTGTGTGTGTGTGTGTGTGTGTGTGTGTGTGTGTGTGTGTGTGTGTGTGTGTGTGTGTGTGTGTGTGTGTGTGTGTGTGTGTGTGTGTGTGTGTGTGTGTGTGTGTGAGGCAGGTGGTCTGCATGTCAAGTATGTGTGTATGTGTGTGTATGTCTGTCTGTCAGTACTTGCTCAAGGGAGGGATAGCTAATAAAGCGATAGGCGAGCCTGTTTGAACATGATTGTCCATGAATGACTTTCTTTTAAGAAAAAAAAAAAAAAAACGCTCAGGTTCTTTTTGTGTTGACAATCGGAGAAATGGAAAAATGTTAAGCCCTTCCTTTTTAAAGACTTCCTTTTTAAACACTAGCTCATCTTTACACACCTTGCTTTCCTATAATTAACGTGTTTCCACTTTGGACCGTCCAGGGCAACAGTTTTCTACCCGGCCTTACGGGAAAACTACTCAAACGACAAGAATTGTACCGTGAAAATGAACATGAAACATAAAACAACGAAAGAAGGATAATACATATATTCATTCACTGGCATCCTCTCTCAGCCCCTCCGCTACGCTAAACCAAACATCCCTGTGCCCACTCGCTTCTTCTTTGCCCACGGCGCCGGCTTTGGGTTACTTAGCATCTCTGTTAGCATCGCGGTGGGTGCTTATCTCTGTGTGAGGTGTTTGATTCTACGCAGGGGGGTGCCTGGGCGGGTGGAGTGGGGGTGGAGGCAGGGGAGTTGGCTCACCTCTCAGAAATGCTGGAGGGTACATGTAAATGCTCCCGGTTTTAGCCCAAGCACCCCCCGTTGTGGCCCCGACTGATTTAGGAGGGTGACACATCTTTTAATGTTAGGCAGTAAACTGCAGGGGAATTTATACGTACACACATAGGCACACACACACACACACACACACACACACACACACACACACACACACACACACACACACACACACACACACACACACACACAAATAGACACACACACACACACATACAGACATATACACACACACATGGACATAGGCACACACACACAGAAGCCCATAGAGACATATGGACAAACACACACACACACACACACACACACACACACACACACACACACACACACACACACACACACACACACACACACACACACACACACACACACACACACACACACACACACACACTCCTACGCTTCCAACGTTGGGTTTACGTGACACCAGCCAGTTAAAGCTGCACTGCACTTTATTTTTCCTTTCTTTTTTTGTAGATTGGATGGTTGGTTTGACCTCATCTTCACTCCCCTCCCTCTCGTCCCGCCAGGGAGTAAAACCAAGGTGGCTCGGCTAGAGGGGAGAGGAACATAGCGATACTATTCACTATGGGGCACTGGTTGGCCTCCTAGCATAACTATTTCCTCCCGCTATACCGTTTTCTTGTAGCTCTTTTTCCCTTCTGGTTGTTTAAATTAACTGGCCTGTCACATTGACCGATGCTAACTCATCTCGTCACTGTAAACCGACGAAAGACACAGAAGAGGACAGAGTCAAGAAAATGACCGATATATCAGAGAGGGAGCGAGAGAGTGCGAGGGAGATGGGAGGAGGGAGGGGGAGGGAGGGTGGAACAGTGCGGTTTGCGAAGGACATGGCAGCTTAGCAGCAGCCAAGAAGTCTGCGTTGAACACCTGCTCCTGTCCCCCCCACCTCCTCCTCTCCACCCCCAACCCACCCTGTCAACCTCCTCATTACCTGTCAATCTATCAAAGAGACCGCCAGATCAAATGCTGCAGCCAGTGAGTGGTAGTGAGCGAGGGAGAGAGCGAGAGAGAGGAAGAGAACTCAGAAATGTGTAGGGTGTATGTGCGTCTCTATGTGTGCCAGTAGGCTGACACTGATCCTGTTAAATAGTAAACTGCCTTCTATGTCTTCCGTACTTAAATTTTTTGAGACTTAAAGTCCTTTATCCCTTTTGTTTTGCTTCCCTTTATTTGGGCAATTGCGTATTCACTGCCACTCCCTGTCCAGTCGTAATGGACCGGCCCGGCCTCCCCTGCCTGGCAGACTGTGTTGGGCTGCTCCGTCTGGTCTTTGATTGGCGCCTCTGTGAAGAGAGGTGAATCTCTGACAGACAAGCGCCACTGCATGGAGGCGGGGTCCGCAGTTTCGGATTACAGCGACAAGCCTCCTGCCTGTGTTTGTGTGTTTGAGTGTGCTGCTCGCATTTCCATTTGCAGTTGCACACTGGACGTATTTCCCAGAACAAATATGTGCAAATGTAGATTAACATTTATACACTTTATTGCCTTGTTACATAAGCATGTGTGTGTGTGTGTGTGTGTGTGTGTGTGTGTGTGTGTGTGTGTGTGCACATGCCTTTAGTAAAAGGGTGAGTGTTAGCTCATCAAGGTGCATTAGTGCATGAATGACCAGCCCCAACACTCTATTCCTGAGCCCTTTCAGTCTCTTTCTCTCTCTCCTTCACTCTCTCTTTTTTGCTCACGCTCATTCTCACTACCTTCCTCTCTCTCTCTCTCTCTCTCTCTCTCTCTCTCTCTCTCTCTCTCTCTCTCTCTCTCTCTCTCTCTCTCTCTCTCTCTCTCTCTCTCTCTCTCTCTCAGTGTCTGAGCTCATGTGATTTACGGTAATTATCCATCGGTGGGGTCATCTATCAGGCTGGCCGTTGCTAGGCAATGGAGGCAGCTGCTGCTGGCTGTTGTCTGGGCTTTGCTGTTGACTTGTCAGGGACATAGGGTGTGCGTGTAGTGTAGAGCGTGTGTGTGTGTGTGCGTGTGTGGGTGTGTGTGCGTTTGTGTTAAATTGGGGAGATAGATATTGAGTGGTGCATTTGTGTCGATTGTATACGTTTCCTGTGTGGGTTTGTGTGTGTGTCTATCCATGTGTGTGGGTCCGTGCGAATATCGGGGTGAGGAAGGCGACGGGGGAGGCCAGCGCGGGTGCAGTCCAACATGGTCTGTAGTCGCTGCGGTTATCGCTCCGTTCAGTACCCCCCCTTAACCCTGCCATGTGTCACCGGACTTCCAAACTCGTTTCAGTTTAGGAGACCCCCTCCCCCACCCAACCGACTAGCGTACAGCACCGTGCTATGCTGCTGTTGTACCTACAGGGGGAGGCACCTAGGGGGAAGTCCTGGCTTACCTTATCATGATCACATACATGATCATGATATCGTATGCAGACGTATAATATTCTAGGTTTTGCGTCAACTTGGAGCACGATAAGAACCAGAACCACGTACGTGTTAAGTGTGAACACAGCGAACAAACAGGAGCCCTCTATACCCGGCTAATTAACACCAGTAAGTATTTGTCATTGCGTTATGGGGGTTAAGATTAGGAACACCTCTCAATTAATCTGCAATCAGCTGTTTGTTAATTAGTTTACCTGTTCTAAGTGGCCTAAAGGGCTCTTGTGTAATTAGCTAAGCTGCCGGAACCACACCGACATGTTGACATTGACCTGAGTCGCACGTTCACACATACTGTATCTGAGTGTGCACACACACATGCATATACACACATACGTATGGATATAAACGCATGCACACAAACAGAAACACACACAAACAGACACACACTCACACTGAAACAATGACACACACACACACACACACACCCACACGAAGGCATACACGCATCCGCACGCACACACTTACACATGCACGCACAGACTTAAATATAGATTCACACATGCATATGTGTCCCCATGCATTTGTGTATACACACATGCATAAAATAGCCCCTCCCATTCTGTGGTCATGGCAATGTCCTTTGTCACGGTCAAGACAGACAAGCGCCGCACATTTTTTCAATCAATAACACACTCACACCCATCCACTCTCACACAACATCTGCAATAATTACTTTTCTTCTGGAACATACATTGTATATAATCAACCCCCGGCCCCCATCTCCTCCTCCTCCATAGCAAGGCACTTTCCTTCTTTTTTTTTCCTCCTCACTCACTTCACTTCAAAGCAATTTGTTTGGGCCGGTGCCTGCTGACATTGTCTGTGGTAATTAAAGGAGAACGTGGAAATTTATGGTTTAATTACACAGGCCTTGTTATGCAGAGGGGGGCAGGATACGCTGATATGCTCAATAAAAATAAATAAATTCTATACTGGCTTGCTTGTTTAATATCGAACCCTATATGTGCATATAGGGCAGGGTTAGTCACGGCTCCCTCTCTAACTCGACCACGCAGGTGTCGTTGTGTGTGTGCGTGTGTGTGCGTGTGTGCGTGTATGTATTTGTCTGTGTGTGTTGGCGTTTCAGATGCCTGCAACACAGCGGCCATAAGACAGTAAAAGCAACGTCTAATATCTAAACCTTGCTGTTTACAACACATCCATGCCGAATATACTATAGACCTGTTTAGATTGACTTTATATAGAATAGTATTGCTTGATTATTTTTTATTATGCAGAAGAGATCCTGCCTATTTGTAATGCGTATTGTAAATGTGCTGTGATCGTGTCAGAGCCACACCAATTCAATCCGTTTTCTTGTGTGTGTGTGTCTTGTTTGTTTGTTCTGTGTGTGTGTGTGTGTGTGTGTATGTGTGTGTGTGTGTGTGTGTGTGTTTGTGTGTGTGTGTGTGTTTGTGTGCATATAGTAACCGAGAGGGATGTTGGCCGCGGCCCACCACTCACTCCTCTGAACTGATCTTTTCGTCGGGTATAAATAGCGGCGGCTCTATAAATAAAAGACACGCACCTTTTACGCTAACACAGTCCTCTTCCTCCCTCCCCCTTTGTACCCTTTCTCCCTCTCCTCACCCCCCCCCCCCCCCCCCCCCCCCACAAATACACACACACACACACGCACACACACGCAAAGGAAACACAAAGACTTCACCACACGTCCTCCATACATATGGAATAGGAAATAGCCTTCTCTCCTTTGATGTGTCCTCATTGTCTATCTCACCTATGTGTTTACATTGAGCATACTGGGCCTCCGTGGCACATGTTTCACCTTTGACCTCAGCGCCTTGGGCCGTTGTTGAGAGTAATGCCTCAGACGTGCGGCTGAAGACATGGTAGCTATCCGTCTGTCTCTGTCTGCCTATCCTTGTAGTTATAAGCTATTTTCCATATTTTTCCCAAATAATGTCTGCTGACTAGGATTGCATTTTAAACACACATAACAACTGCTGTATTTGGCTGCAAAATATGTTTGTTTACCTCAGTTGGGCCAGATATAAAAAAACTGAAAAGAGAGAGAATTTAATGGAAAGACTGAATGCTGATGGGACAATCTTTCTAAGAGAGTAATAGGGGAGTTGACACGGGGAGAGGGACAGGTTTTGTTAGGTGAGTGTGTATGTGTGTGTGTGTGTGTGTGTGTGTAGGGGGAGGGGGGGGTGTCGGGTAGAGGAGGGGGTTTATATGTACACTGGGTAGGCAAATTGGTACACCCTGCTGGAACGGTGCAGGAGTTATTTAAGGTCCTTTAGGTGCTGCCGAGCCATATGTTCCGTTATCCCATTCCGGAGGGGCCAGTGTGGGCGAGTGGTGGAGGGTGTGGGGGGGGGAGAGAGCTCTACAGCGGGGCGAAGAGAGAGACAGAGAGAGAGAGAGAGGGAGAGGGAGAGAGAGCTCTACAGCGGGGCGAAGAGAGAGACAGAGAGAGAGAGAGAGGGAGAGGGAGAGAGAGCTCTACAGCGGGGCGAAGAGAGAGACGGAGAGAGAGAGAGAGGGAGAGGGAGAGGGAGAGAGAGCTCTACAGCGGGGCGAAGAGAGAGACAGAGAGAGAGAGAGAGGGAGAGGGAGAGAGAGCTCTACAGCGGGGCGAAGAGAGAGACAGAGAGAGAGAGAGAGAGAGGGAGAGAAGGGTAAAGGGGAGCTGGGTCGACGCCGAAGGGAAGAAGAAGAGCCGTAATTGAGTAGGCATCATTTTTGAGGCGAGCCGGCCCACCCTACCGCCTTGGCCCCCGCCGGACCCAGAGAGGAGACGTAAAGGAGTGGACAACACAGAGAGGACTGTGAGGTGGTGAGGGATAGGGAAGGGAGCTCTTGAGGTAAATCAAGCCCTCCTTTTGATTCCTCATATCCGGCTCTCTGGCGGCCCTATTCTGCATAATTCATCTTGTCACTTTCTTTTTCCTTTTTCCTTTTTTCCCCTTTTTTTATACTGTGATGTCGGGTGAGATAAAACCCCGGTGGATAACAACTCACAATGACCGCCCCCCCCCCCCCCCCCCC
Organism: Gadus chalcogrammus; assembly: GCF_026213295.1. Taxonomy (NCBI): domain Eukaryota; kingdom Metazoa; phylum Chordata; class Actinopteri; order Gadiformes; family Gadidae; genus Gadus; species Gadus chalcogrammus. Next base: position 15,413,789 of record NC_079422.1, on the reverse strand, counting down.
CCCCCCACCCCAACACCCCCACTGCCCCTGTTAACCCCCCCCCCCTCCCCAACCCCGCTGCAGTCCAAGGTGGAGATGGTCTTACTCGACAGCTGTTGGCTGTAAACAGAGAGGGGACGCTCCGAACGAATCTAGGTCCTGCAACATAAAGGCCTGGCGGATTCTTCCTGTGTTCCCCCTCGCTCACACTTATCTGTCTGGGTCTGGATCTCTCTCTCTCTCCCTCTCTCGCCCCCCCTCCCCGTCTCTATTTCTGTCTGCCCGATCTCCATAGTCTCGGCCAGACAGGAAGAAGGGTTGGTGGGGAGGGGGGGAGGGAGGGAGGGAGGGAGGGTGGGCGAGGGATCTGGTGGTGGTGGTTGGCGAGAGGGAAGGGGGGGGTGAGACGCAGAGGAAGAGAGGGGAGGTGATGGGGACGGGGTGGGCGACGGGGGGACGGGGGGACGAGGGGACGGGGGGACGGGGGGCACGGCTCTCACGTTAGTCGCTCGGTGGGGAACACATCCCAGCGTTCCCGGTGACACTCCGCCAGCCGCATTACCATAATTGGCTTTTCTACATGACGGGACAGAGGAAATAATAATGTCATTTTATTTACAGCCCTCTTGTCCGGGTCCGAGAGCTATCACCCCCCCATCCTCCCCTCCCACCCTCCGCTCCCCCCCCCCCCCCCCCCCCCCCCACACTCCAGCTCCCCCCACACCACCACTGCGGCTGTCCCGTACGCCGCCCTTCAACACACTTACACACACGCACGTGCAACCACACACGCACGCACAAACACTGTCCTCTCGCGCACTTTCACTGTTCTTTCTATCTCATTTCACTCTGCCTTTTCCCTCTGTCTCTCTCCCATCTCTCTCTCTCTCGCCCTCTCTTTCTCTCTCTCTCTCTCTCTCTCTCTCTCTCTCTCTCTCTCTCTCTCTCTCTCTCTCTTTCTCTGTGCCCGGCGCGAGGCTCGTTCTACCGCGGCACGCAGGTCAAGTGATGGCTTTTTGATCAGCTCCTGTCCGAAGCCATCAGCGCTGAGCAGCTCGTAATGTAGACCCCTGGTGACAAACACAATCTGGGGGGGGAAGGAATAAGATCGCCGCTTTTCCATTTAAGCAAGGGGCCGGCCTAAATGGCCCCAGGAATACCTCTAAATGTCCCCACCCCACCACCCTACTTCTAACCCCCCCCCCCCACCCTTACGCCCATATCCCCTTAAATCACATGAGTGAAGGGCCCTGCGATTGGACATTAGTGGTCCAAATGACTGCTGTGATTGTCCTGCTCTTCCCAAACTCGCATCAGATAAATAAAGAAATGTGTGCGTGTGAATAAATATATGGGATAGGGGTGTTGCAGAGACAGGTGTGGGGGTTGGGGGGGGGGGGGGGGGGGGCTAGTGAGTGACAGTTACTTTCCTCAACTCTTTCCTCTCCATCTCCCTCTGATCCCACGCTCACCCCTTCTACTACCACCACCCCCACCGCCACCACCACCACCACCACCACCACCACCACCACCACTTTCCTATTTTTTTATGTTTGCTACCTTGCCTTTCTTATGGGGGGGCTTGTTTGGGTTTGACAGCGGCCAAATGGTAAAGCTCTGGGAGGCTGACAGAGAGTTATATTGATTTAGCAGCCAGCCGAAGAAAAGCAGTTTGGGCGGACGCAGATACCAGTATCACATTCGAGCACCTTTTTATTTTAGAATTTTTTTTATCTTTTTTGGCCAAAATGGCTGACTATGTTTGCCATTGTGTTTTCATCTGGTATCAAGTGCAACAAGGATGGAAATTGCACGGCGCAAGTTGGGCGTGGGCTGTAAGTTAGTTAATGCATCCCACCAGGCCTGTACGGTTCCGCCATGATTATAGCATCGCTTTGGAACGAGCGATCTGTATTGTCTCTAATGCAGGACGTATAAATAATATACAGCAAAGGCATTTGAATAATAATGTGGTAGAATGCAATTGACACGCACAGTTTACAGACTATAAGATTACAGAGTGCAGTGATCTGGATTTAAAACAGCCTGACACCCTGCATATCTAAGATGGATGATGTGGCACGATGAGTGTTTGCGTGAGTGTGTGTGTGTGTGTGTGTTCGGTTGTTCGTGTGTGTGTATCATCAGCGACTCACCGTGTACTCCAAGGACCTGGGACATGATGGCTGCCATTTGCCGTGACTAGTCTGCATTCCTGTCCTAGGCCACAGCACACACACACACACACACACACACACACACACACACACACACACACACACACACACACACACACACACACACACACACACACACACAACCACACACACACAACCACACACACACACAACCACACACACACACACACACACACACACACACACACACACACACACAACCACACACACACACGCACACACACACACACACACACACACACACACACACACACACACACACACACAACCACAGATGGCCTCACTCACAGCCCGTCAAGTAATTCAAACAACCAGAGATGGCGCCGCCAGCGTTTGTCCCTCCCACTCCCCACGCCACATCCTGCCCCCCCCCCCCCCCCCCTCCACCCCCACTGATGAGGTCACCGCCATAAGGGTGTGTCGCGGGCACGTCTGTGGAAGGAGTAGGAAGAGATGGTGGACCAGGGTGGTGGTGGTGGTGGTGGTTGTGGGTGTAGGCGGCGGCCACGTCCCGCGTCCCTGATGGGGTTGGGAGGGGGGCGTGTTCCCCTGTGCTGCGGCGTGCGTTGGGCCAGGCTTTGGAGAACAGAACAGCGTTCTCTGAGAACATTTCAGCATCCCACTCAGGATGTAGCCGAAGGCGTATTTCAAAATAGACACGGAGGGATCAATATTTTGTGAGGCGTCACCGCATCACGCATTCACGGATATAAAACCGTCCGTTTTGCCTTCTCTGATCCCACCTTCTCCTTTCGTTTTTCTTTCTCTTTTTTCATCTCCCCGCCATTCTTTTGTCTGCACGCTTTTGATTTCCCCGACTCCTCTCCCCCCCCCCCTCCCCACACCCACCCTCCTTGCTCTCTTTTTTTTTTGTTGTTGCCATGACAACATGGCAGGACAGGCACTGATTGACAAGGATCGTCAAAGGGTTCCCGGGCGCACCACTCTGTGTGCCAAGCCCCTCCCCCCTGCTGCCAGCATGTTTTGAGTCAGGGGGGGGGGGGGCTTTTATTGTCAGTCACTCGGGGATCTTTCTGATGTTCCCCCTCATATTGTTCCATCTGTATCTATACACGTGTGTGTGTATATGTGTGTGTGCGTGCATGTGCATGCCCCGCCAGCTCTTCATGTTTAGCTGCGTTTATTGGCTGCAGAGATCCATGCTTAGTGGGGGGGGGGGGGGGGGGGGGGGTAACTCACACTGGTATATCCTGTGTGTGTGTGTGTGTGTGTGTGTGTGCCTGTGGGGGGGGTAGCTGGCTGTTCCTCACCTTGGTCCCAGGGAGGACTGAGCTCGCCAGCCTGCACAGCACCTGGCGTGTTTGTAGGGCTGATACGAGGCGGTGATGGTGTTCTGTTCGCAAGGCACGCTAACAGACGACACTTGAGGTAGCGCTCGTGTGTGCATGTGCCTGGGTGTGCGTGCGCTTGGGTGTGTGTGTGTGTGTGTGTGTGTGTGTGTGTGTGTGTGTGTGTGTGTGTGTGTGTGTGTGTGTGTGTGTGTGTGTGTGTGTGTGTGTAATCTGCTGTGTTAGGGATTTTCAGGAGTTTTAGGAACTGTCTCGAGCTCAGTCTGTCAGCGGGATTGAAGCGCAGCCAGGTTCCTCCTGTAGCGCTCTCATTTCACTGAAATCCTGTCAGGTGTCTTGGGAGAAGAGGGGTGGGGGGGTGGGGGAGGGGGGGGGGTGTTGAATAGGGGGAAAGGGGCTGTATTTGTGTGTGTGTATGTGGGTGTGTTTGGTGTATAATTTGCGCATACTTTCATGCAGCCTCATGGTTGTGCTCTGGTGCATAAACTCCATGAAGTGTTGTTTGGCACGAGTCTGGCATGTCTACGGCAAGGGCCAACGAGACGGACAATTGGTATCCTTCCAAACGCGCACACTTACAAAATAACGCACAAGCAGACACACACACGCACACAGAGGCACACACAACACCCACACACCCACACACCCATCGTGTGTCTGTATCAGGTATTACGTCCACTTAGATTAGGATATGACAGGGTAGCGTGCCGTTTGAAGCTGACAGCCCATCTGTTTCGTCAGGAGAGAGTGATGCTGGCATCTCAGACACACATCTCAACGTGGAGGAAGGAGATAAAGGAACCAGGCGCAAGAGGAGATGAGGGGGGGGAGGGGTGGAGGGGTTCCTTCCTGCCCCACCCCCATCAACCCTAATTTCTTCTGCATCTACACACACACACACACACACTTACAGACAGACAGACATACGCACACGTACACACACTCTCACACACATATCCGCACATGCAAGAGCCGTGTGTAGGAGGAGAGTAGCCCTCCCGTGTCCTCCTCTGTTAGTTTTGCCTCTGTGTACTCCGTAGCCGTGAACCTGTTACATCTCGGCTCCTCTGATCTTTTGATCATGTGCTCCGTTTGCCTCTTTAATCTGGCTTCTCGTCAGCGTCATTGTCTGCGTCGCTTTGTATCATCCAGCAGTGTGTTTCACTGAACAACAAAAGTGGAGATCTGCCGTACTCTCTCTCACTCTCCATCTCTGTAATAATCTCTCTTTCTTTCTCTCTCTCTCTCTCTCTCTCTCTCTCTCTCTCTCTCTCCCTCTCTCTCTGCCATTCTCTCTCTCCCCGTACTCCCACCTGTCTTCATGAGTGACTGAAGCAGCCTTGCTCCATTGTTTTACTCCCGGTCTTGTGTTTATCAACTCAAACGGGGTGACCTTCGACTTGTCAAAGTGAGCCGGGAAAATGAACTGATAACTCCAAAATGAGATGTTTGGTTTTGCCTTTGTCTCGGCTTACTATCTCTCTCTCTCTCTCTCTCTCTCTCTCTCTCTCTCTCTCTCTCTCTGCTGATCAATTGCATAACCTCGACATGTGAGTAAACTGCACAAAAGACAAAACTAGAAATCAAGGCACAGGAGGCGCAGCTGGCTAACAAGGCCAAAGACCCAGAAAAAAAGAAAGGGAAAAGGGAAGAAAAAAATCCCTGCGAACATGAAGCATGTGAAGGAATGAGGGGAGGTGGATGGAAAAGGACAACTGTCTGAATCAGTGATTTATTTTTATCCCTCAGAGGCGTTTTTTTCATCAGTGGCTTTTAGTCTAGCCCTTGTAATGCACACATTATAACCACACACACACACACACACACACACACACACACACACACACACACACACACACACACACACACACACACACACACACACACACACACACACACACACATACACATCAGGCGCACACATGAGTGCATATGTGCAAATGCACAGGCATGCATAAACACACACACACACACACACACACAAACATCCACACACACACTCCCAATCCGAACAAAAGCCCATATTTCCTGCCATTGAGTATTCATTCTGCGTCCTTTTCGACAGTGGTCCTGTTAGCGTGCTGTAAATCTTTTATTTCACCAAGCTGACCTCTTTTCTCTTCTTTATTTGTCCCCCATTCTCTCTCTCTCTCTCTCTCTCTCTCTCTCTCTCTCTCTCTCTCTCTCTCTCTCTCTCTCTCTCTCCCAGCCTATGAACCTGAGGATGATGAAGTCAAGGCATCCCCACACGACGAGGAAGAGCACTTACAGGACGACGGCCTCTCATTGGACGGTCAGGATGCAGAGTTCCTGTGCAATGAGGAAGAGGAGGACGCGGACGGTGGAGCGGCGCCGAGCTACAGAGACTCTCCGCTCAGCAACGGCACCAACCCGGACGCGGGCTACGGCTCCCCGCTCAGCGACACCAGTGACAGGCTCACAGACTTTAAGAGCACCTGCTCCCGGGACGACCCCGAGAGGGAGCGGGAGAGGGAGCGGGAGAGGGAGCTGGAGCAGGAGAGGGAGCGGGAGAGGGAGCTGGAGCAGGAGAGGGAGAGGGAGAGCGAGGCAGCCTCTCTGCCCCTGCGCCCGAACAATGGCCTTTCTCTCCAGGACAGCCTGGCACAAATGAAAGCCGTCTATGCAAACCTCATCTCTGATGCCTCCTGGTCCAGCATCGCCATGGACATCATGAAGTCCAAGACTGCGTCTTCTGCCGCCCTCACCAGTGACCTGCCCACCGCCGCGCCCGCCAGCACCGCTGCTTCCGCCGCCGCCGTTCCTCCCACGAGTAAAGTCAGCGGGAACCACATGCCCAGCAGCCACCACAACGGGAGGAGCTCCAGCGCTGCGGTCAATCACAGTGGGAGCGGGAGCACCAACGGCGTCGCGGCAAGCACTGCGAGCAGCCACAGCCACACCCACAGCCACGGCGGCGGTGGCGGCGGCGGCGGCAGCAGTGGGGGCGCCAGTAATGGAAGCGGAATAGCTTATGACTGGCACCAGGCGGCCCTCGCAAAGACACTGCAGCACACACCCTACCACCTGCTGCCGGAGCCCAGCCTCTTCAGCACCGTGCAGCTCTACCGCCAGAACAACAAGCTTTACGGCTCAGTCTTCACCGGCGCCAGCAAGTTCCGCTGCAAAGACTGCAGCGCCGCCTATGACACTCTGGTGGGGCTGACGGTGCATATGAACGAGACGGGCCACTACAGAGACGACAACAAAGACAAGGAGGATGACCGGGGGAAGCGCTGGTCCAAGCCCCGCAAGCGCTCTCTGATGGAGATGGAGGGCAAGGAGGACGCGCAGAAGGTGCTGAAGTGCATGTACTGCGGCCACTCCTTTGAGTCCCTGCAGGACCTCAGTGTCCACATGATCAAGACCAAGCATTACCAGAAAGTGCCTCTCAAAGAACCGGTGCCGTCCCTGGCCACCAAACTGGTGCCCCCTTCCAAAAGGCGTGCTCTCCAAGATGCCGTCATCTCCCCGTGCTCGCCAGATTCTATCCACGCCAGCACAGGGGGTAATCACTTGTCAATGATGGATTCGAGCAAAGACTCAAAGTCCACGGCAAACCCCTACGTGACACCCAACAACCGCTACGGTTACCAGAACGGCGCCAGCTACACATGGCAGTTTGAGGCGCGAAAGGCCCAGATTCTGAAGTGCATGGAGTGTGGGAGCTCCCATGACACGCTCCAGCAACTGACCGCCCACATGATGGTTACGGGCCACTTCCTCAAGGTGACCAACTCTGCCTCCAAGAAGGGCAAACAGTTGATGTTTGACCCCGTTGTAGAGGAGAAGATCCAATCGATCCCACTGCCGCCCACAACTACCAGGCTTCCAGTTCCTTGCGCTATTAAGTCCCAACCCGTGTCTCCAGCCCTGTCCTCTAGCTCAGAGGAGAAGAGGGAAGTTTGTGCGGAAGAAAAGATGGATGTCGCTGAGCTGGGGGAAAAGAAGATTAAAGAGGAGAAAGAGGACCCGGGGGAGAAGACTCAGGCAGATGGCACCTCCTATAAATACCTCAGAGAGGAGGACCTGGAGGAGGCGCCCAAAGGGGGACTGGACATCCTCAAGTCCCTGGAGAACACTGTGTCCAGTGCCATTAGCAAGGCACAGACTGGCACACCGACGTGGGGTGGCTACCCCAGCATTCATGCAGCCTACCAGCTCCAGGGGAGCATGAAGAGCTCCACCACTGTACTGCCTCCAACAGTGCAGAGTATCCAGATACAGCCAATGTACAACAGTGGCCTCAGGGGCCTCATGAGTGACCCAAACTCAGTCCTTCACTCCCCCAGGAGTCCCTCTCTAACTCCCCCGCTTAGGAACAATGTAACTGCCATGGAGGAGCTGGTGGAGAAGGTGACAGGAAAAGCTACCGCCATCAAGAAAGAGAAGGAGGAAAAGCTGGTGAGCCTTGAGCGCTGCCGACCCCCTTCTTCGATCAAGTCTCCCTCCCCCGCCCTGAGAGAGCAGAGGGAGCATTTAGGCTCTCCGAATGACCTCTCTGTGGGGAGACCACCCACTGTCAGGAACAGCAGCCCCGGAAGCGTGGATTCAGAACCTGTTTGCAAGAAGGAGCCCAAAGAGAGCCTGGTGGATGGCCACAACAACCACTCCAAAAACAGCTCAGAGTCGCGCCAATCCCCCGTCACTAACGGCAACAGCATGAGCATCATCACCGATCACTCGCCAGAGAGGCCTTTCATTAACCCTCTCAGCGCACTCCAGTCAATCATGAACACGCACCTAGGTAAAGCCTCAAAGCCGGTTAGCTCTGCCGCCGACCCTCTGTCCATGCTGTACAAGATCAGCAACAGCATGATGGACAAGCCCGCGTTTAATCCTTCCCCCCAGACCAAACCAGCTGAGCCCGTCAATCGCTATCCATTTTACGAGACCAACGACCAGCCAATTGACTTGAGCAAATCAAAGTCCAACACTAACAGCAACAGCAGTTGCGCTCCACTACTCAACAGCAACACTATCAACGGTAACAAGCCCATTCTGTCTCTCCCTGATTCCGTCTCCTCTCCTCTGAGAGAGAACGCTCTGATGGACATCTCCGACATGGTGAAGAACCTCACAGGAAGACTGACGCCCAAGTCCTCCACCCCCTCCTCCATCTCCGAGAAGTCGGACGCGGACGGCAGCACGTACGACGACACTCTGGAGGACCTCTCCCCGGTCCAGAAGAGGAAAGGGCGGCAGTCCAACTGGAACCCTCAGCACCTCCTCATCCTACAGGCGCAGTTTGCCTCCAGTCTGAGGGAGACCACAGAGGGCCGCTATGCCATGACTGACCTGGGGCCCCAAGAGAGGGTCCACATTTGCAAGTTCACGGGCCTCTCCATGACCACGATCTCCCACTGGCTGGCCAACGTCAAGTACCAGCTGAGACGCACCGGGGGCACCAAGTTTCTAAAGAACATGGACTCTTGCCAGCCGGTGTTCCTATGCGGTGACTGTGCCTCCCAGTTCAGGACTCCCTCTGCCTACATCGGCCACCTGGAGACTCACCTGGGCTTCAGCTTGAAGGACCTGTCCAAGCTGTCCAACGAACACCTACGGGAGCAGCAGGCTGTCTCCAAGGTGATCACAGACAAAATGACATTTGGTAGCGCCCTGTCGGCACTGACGGTGCCGGAGGACGACACGGGTTCCGTGTACCAGTGCAGACTTTGCAATCGGACCTTCGTCAGCAAACACGCGGTTAAACTGCACCTCAGCAAGACCCACGGCAAGTCTCCAGAGGATCACCTGGTGTTTGTCACCGCCTTAGAGAAACTAGAGAAGCTGGATAAGTGCGAGAAGGTTTGAGCGGGATAGAGGCTGTTGGGCCTTGGGGTAGAGACTTACAGCTGTGGAACTGACCAGAATTTCATTGCACTAAAAATTCACAGTTACTGCACTGGGCCGAACTGAGCCGCTATTATGAAAAAAGGAAAAAAAAGACAGTCTTATTATTATTATTATTATTATTATCATTTTTCTTTTTGTGATAAATGCTTGACTGGACCATGTCTATTTTTGTTCACTTTTACCTTTTGTTTGTTTTGCCAAGCTCTTTTTTTTAAACTAATTTTGTAATGTATTTATATGCTATTTGTCTGATCTGTGCATGTATTTTAGTGAGTCAAGATTAACACAAGATTTTGATCTTTTCATGGCAAATAATACAACTACTGCTTCAATGGTAACTTAAGTGGTGACTGAAAAATGAATTGGAGAAAGGAGAAAATTGTACAATACTTGATATGAAGAAGGGGAAAATTAAATGTATATGCCAAAAGAATGGACGAATACCCAGAGAGACTGAAGTAGCACCTTAGACAGTTGCATTTTACATTTGTAAAGAGACCATGTTTCAAAATACTTTGCATTTTGTCAAATCAGATTGATTTGAAAAGATCAACCATCATCCCTTTTCCCCGGCTATTCTTTTTTTTCTGAGTTCCTGTCACTGGGATGTTTTTGATGATGGCCTGCTCTGAAAGCTGAAAAAAAAGCAAAACGGATTGTGTAAACCTTTTAGGAGCAGTTTAAATGCTTCTGAATAACAAGTCAATCAGTGAATATGTAATGGCTGTCAGTATGCAAATTTCATTCAAAAACTATTTTGTTCCCCCATGATGTGAAGTACCACCTTAATCACAATTCTCTGTTGTTGTTGTTGTATCGTTTGCTACAACTTTCTCTTACTGAATTGTGTCGCTATACTGTAAAGACAAGAGTCCGTTACATGTAAATGATTATCAGTGAAATGTCAGTACTCTATAAGACATATCTTACCATTTGAATCAACTCAACATTCTTTGTATCTTAAGGTGTGTGCATTCTCTAACTTTTATATTGTCATTTTATATACAAAAATGGATAAAAAAGAAAAACAGATGATGTATATAGATATATACTGTAGATCTAAAAAATGTCTTTTTTAAAAAAGAAAATACAAATTTAGCTTCTCTGGCTTGGTTTACAGAAATGATTTTAATTATAATTGCATCCAATTTGATGCATGATATGGTGTGAAAAATAAATAAAGCGATGCACAATGACTATACATTTCAATGTTTTATCGAGGATATTGTAAAAAAAAAACAACAAAACTTTTTAGCACTAATTAGTTTAATTTAATTTCATTTAATTTCTTTCTCAATTGTAAAATAAACCCCAATGCCGTTGTTAAGAGTACAACATTTGTGGTTGCGTGTTCATTTTTGGTGCATGGTAGTTTGATCTTACTCACACTGCGTTTATCACGTTCGTTTGGACTTTATATAGGACCCCCCAAAAACACAGTTACTAGCTCTGTAATTCGGTACAAACCATAACCACATGAGGCCAGGGCAGTGTCCTCGCTGCTGTGTGCTGCTGTCCTGTTGATAACCAAGCCAACATGGTCTGCTAATCCATTTCTTACAGTGTATCTAGATTGATTATTAAACATGTGGGGTAGGGGAGCTGGAGAAATCCCTGGTGTCTCATACATACAGAAGACTGGGCCCTCTCATTCTCATTTACTGCCGATAATGATTGTAAGGATGAAGACGATGGGAGGCTGAGCCCTGTAAGGGTGCCTATTGTATTGCGCGGAAAACCCATGCTAGACTTGTGACCGGCCTTTGGACTGGATGCTCTGAAGGAATCTGTGTTGTATTAATGACGGCAGTGTGCTTCAGCCCGTCTTCCGGGAATGCAATCAGATGAGTGTCTGTTCTGGTTGACGCCGCAGCCCCCACCCCCACCCAACTCCACCACCGCAACCACCTCCTCCCCCCCCCTCCACCACTACCAACCCCCGCGCAGCACCATCCACCTCCGTAACCCCCTCCCCACTTCTTCTCTCCTCCTCCACCACCACCACCAACTCAACCTAAACCAACACCACCATTCCTCCTCCACCACCACCATCTCCCCTCCCCTCCTCCACCAGCAACTCTGATCCCCTCCTTCACCACCACCACCTCCACCTTCCAGCACTTTCTCCTCCACCACCACCACCCACTGTCCTCCACCCCCACCAACACCACCTCTTTTCCGACGGGCCCCCATTGAACCAGAATTGACACACAGCTGTTCGGATGAAACACAAGCATCCAGAGTCAGCTCTTTTCCCTCCACTGTGATAAACCACAATGTCAAATGCTACTTTATTTTTAGGCTCAATGTCCTCTGGAAAATATCTCTAGAGAAATCATTGCTTCATAGGCGCATAATAGTTATAGTTAGACATACAGGTATAAGCACGGTTTTGAGAACCTTTATAAAGTGCAGCACAATCCATGCATATACGAGTTATACTTTGACTTCAATTAATCATTGCACCGTAAAGTTTAAACAACCACTCAAAGGATGTTCCTGTTTGGAAGACCCATCGGAACATACCCATCAGCAACCTTTAATCAACACTTAGTGATGAACAATGAGAAATAAACCATAACAACAATTGCAAACTGCCGACAGATTGTTTTCCACCATCATGGTCAATGTATAGCCCACCCTTTAATTCCGGCCTCCTAACGACCCTAACGATGCCTCAGATAGTTTTATAGAAGTGGATTCTAAGCTGTAGCGCTGGAGAGTTGGGCTCCTCCCTGGCAGAGCCCAACACTCATTGTTCCGGTGTAATGACCTCAGGGTGACCTGGGCCCAAGGTATGTGCTTCTTAGAGAGTTTTGATCTCATTTTGCACCACGTGGGTCTCGTGTCTCTGAGGAAACGCTCCACGCCGAGCCTGGGCTATTGTAGTGTCGGCAGCGATCCCGTTGTGTTATGACTCCCGGTTCTTTATGCTCAAAAGCATGGCTCCCGTTGGCTGACTCAGTCTCGTGCCTGCATGCACACGCATGCATGCATGCATGCACGCACTCTCCCAGGCGTGCGGCATTAGCATGAGTGTCTTTGTGCAATTACACACCTTCCTCCATCGGGCTGCACCTCACGGTGTCGATACACGGATTCAGTGACAAAGGAGACACAGGGAAAGAGGGCAGATTAGCCCTGGCTGAAGATGGCGCTCCCTGGAATGGGACTGCTGGAGTCGGCTTCTAAAACAAACGGGGCAGATAAACAAGCACCATTTGGAGGATATAGTGTTCCCTGCACACCCAGAAATGTAAAAAAAAAGCAACAACCAGCGACAACACACCTTGTAGGTTTAATACCCCACAGCTAAACCTGTAATTTTGCTGCGCCGTCAGATAGCGGTTGAGCCGATAGAGACTCTCCCTGCTTTGTTAGAGATCAGTGCACTGTTTCCTGCGCATATTCTATGTAAATTACATGCGATAATCGCCACGCAAGGCACAATGCTGGTTCCCGCAGAGCAAACGGAAACGGAGGGGTAGATAAACGCGGGCTGGGCGAGATTTGCATAGCCTTTGTGCTTTTTGTGCGCGTGGAACGCATAGCCCTGAGGATCGGTAGGGATTTCCTCGAGGTTTTGTATTAGTAAACGCCTGCTTCCTCCCCGGGTCTGCACCATTATGTACTGCAGACAGAGGTGGGTGTAGAGGTGGGAGCGCAAACGGAATAACAACAAAACTCAAATCACCTGGGCTGTTCGGAGCCGAGGGGCGGCGGTGCACGAGGAATTATTAACCTCCCTCACTTGTGTCTGCCTTCGTCGAGATAGAGCGGCACGTGCTCATCCAGCTATTTTAGCATAACACTGTGTGTGTGTGTGTGTAAATACAGTGTGTGAGTGTGTGTGTTTGTGTGTGTGTGTACAGTACCTGGCAGTGTGGGGTTCTCTGCATGTTGTATCAAAGAACTTGTACAGTACCGTATAGTATGTTGTGAACGTCTTTATGACTTAGTGGAAACAGAGCCTTGTTCCGAGTCCGCGGATGAAGTGGCGCAGTGCTTACAAGATCTTTTGAAGTATGGAGAGGAATTGCCTGTTTATCTGCCTCGAGGTGGGGATGTTTGATCGTTTCTTTGGGAAACATGGAAGGCTTTACTGTGTGCTGGGAGGTAGGTACGCTCTGTGCAAACACAAAGGCGTAAATTATGTGCACAGTAACACTCGCATCTATACCTAGTGATGTCTGTGCCTTGCTTGCCCACCTGCAAGCAAAACACAATTGTGCAAAGAAAAATGATTCGCCAAGTGTTGTCACACAGGCGGGCCTCCCCGCATGTCTTTGGTGGGTGTTCTCGATTTTTGTAGGAGATAGTATGATAAAAGAGAGAATATCAGTTATGTGTGCTTCTTATTAAATGTTTAATATTACACACAAACATAAACACATACGCGGTCGCATGGTTTAAATACCTATCCTCCAAAATCCCTCAAACCAAACAAAATCGACAACAATGCTACCAAGCAAGAGGGATGGAGACGGAGAGAGAGGGAATTCTGAGCATTTTGGCGGATCTGAAACCACCAGTAGGAATAAATCTGTTTGGATCCTGATAAAAGGCTCATTGTGAACGTTGTATTCACCACAAAGTTATCACTATTCATGTTTTTGCACAAGACACTGTGTACTATTTATACGTGGATCTCAGCTGGTGGATTTTAATTCAAACAGCTCACTATGAACTATTCTGATCCCGCATTCCAGTGTGGCTTAGTACTATCCATTTCAAAAACATATATCATAAGTGAAGAAAAAAAAAGTGCAGCATAAAATAAGTGTATTTATATTGTCTTGGCCTGTATTAAGTGGCGGCACCACTTCAACCCGGCACTTCTTGTGAAACGGAATATAAGTGTCAAATGTGGGGGCCCTAGGGGGTGAAGGAGGGACGGGGACGGGGACGGGGGGTATATTTGTTTTCAATGGGCCGCCGCCCGTCCTCCATCAAAGCAAGGTTATGTTCCTGTTGGAGGCTAACATGACAGAGTTGTCTCTACAGAGTGATGGCATCTGACAGCGGTGCCTAACGAATATCACACGATCACTCTCCACCGAGCTGCCTTTTTAGTTATGATCTCGTCCTGGATGAGGACTGCAGGTGTGTGTGTGTGTGTGTGTGTGTGTGTGTGTGTGTGTGTGTGTGTGTGTGTGTGTGCGCGCGTTTTTGTGTTTGAGGGAGAGGGTGTCTGTGCTGAAGTGCATTGTCTGTGTGTATGTGCTGTGTATATACTTTGTGTGTGTGTGTGTGTGTGTGTGTGTGTGTGTGTGTGTGTGTGTGTGTGTGTGTGTGTGTGTGTGTGTGTGTGTGTGTGTGTGTGTGTGTGTGTGTCTGTGTGTGTGTCGAGTGTCGGTGCGCAAGTGCATTTGTCTATGTGTATCTGCTATTTGTGTGTATAATGTGTGTTTGTGTGTGTGTATACATTGTGTGTGTATATATATACTTTGTATGTGTGTGTATAAAGTG